>NC_060266.1:20572049-20725644 GCF_021901455.1 Neodiprion lecontei | reverse complement strand
TGTGTTTTCCTTGGCAAATCGCACGACATTCCACCGGCATTCCTAAAGCCGCGATGCTGCTTCCAAAACTTGCATTAGAAGATGAAAAACAAATATTGTAAGAATGCAACGAAAGAAATAACTGTAATGTAAAAATTCGGTAATCTTTACTCGGTTAATTATTATTACCGACAATAAATACCCGAAACAAATATTCTTCACGCATTTTTTACGTAAGATTGACAATTTGAATTTTTTATCGCACGGCCGCGCGCTTTCCAGCATCTATTTTCATTTCAAATGACACAAGTTTGAATTGAGAATAGAAAAGATTTCTGTGCGGTATTCTGAGATTATTGATAACCGTGAATTTTTATTTATTTTTTTTTTTTCTCTAGTTTTCTCGAATTTTTCTTCCAGTTCTGTTTCTTCTTTTTTTTTTTATATTTTGTTCTTTTCATTGAACACACCTGCCGATGATAAAATTTTATTTAAAAAAAAAAACGCACGTGTCCAGTTTGCTGTACGTAGCGAGTGTATAGATTTTTACGTGAAACGAAACAAAATTCTGCGACGATGAAGTTTCACTTGAATATAGGTAATGAAAATTTGATCGATTACCGTAAAGTCTGTGGAATAATCGATGCCTTCTCGACTTTTCTCCACTTCTCTGGAAAAAGAAAATGATGCAAAAATTTCTTACACAAAAATGTAGCATTTTAGTCGGTGAGTAAATTATATTAAATATTGTAAATTTTTTAATACCGTTGACGTAATATTTTCACCAAAACTGCTGGCGAGATCTTCTCTGTGTGACTCGTACAGGATATCCGATTACATTTGAAGAAGCTTTGAGGAAAAAGTAAAAAAACAAAAAAGAATAAAGAAAGCACAGAGAGAGAGAGAGAAGGACTGTTATTTTATACTTTAAGTAACAGTCCGAGAAGCTGGATGGTTTCGAGTGGGATTATTTTTCATTAAAAATCACCTCGCGAGTGAATTAACCCCCCGGAACGATTGTTTTTATAAATATTTCGAAAGCAGCATCTCGTCGTAGAAACATATCGCGGGATTGGTAAATCCGAAGCCTCTCTTTCGAAAGAAGTCGAGAGGATCTTGAAAATGGACGATGATACGGTACCACGGTTTGGCGGCTGGTACATACATGAAAGAAGGAAATGATCCCATATACACGCATGTATATGCATATGGGGCATTCCACGACAATTCGATCTGGGTTTTACCCTTGATCTTACTTTGAAAGGTACTCGGTTTTTTTTTTTTTTTCGTTTCAATTTGAATTTTCTACAATTTTTAGAAACGATTTTATCGACCGACCGAAATTAAAAATTTTTATATATTCTGAAAAATCCTAAGACAGATATGAAAATTTTTAAGTTTGGACCCGGAGTGAGCCAATTTTCCCTTCTTAATGTTTGCAGACTTTTACCGACAAAAACACGTGAAAAAAATTTGAAGCCAGAGTTATTTTACTGCGAATGTTTGCTGGAATATTTTCACACATCACGTCGGATTTTTGAAAAAAAATTTAGATCTCTCGCAAGCGATGTTTCGTGTTCTTTTTTTTTTGCTGAGAAAAAAAAAAAAAAATCTCAAATGGTAAAATGGATACGAAAAATGTGAACAAAAAATTTCAAGAAAATTCCATGTGACGTATAAAAATTTTTCAGCAACCATCCATGGTAAAATGATTTTCGCTTCTAATTTTTTCAACGTTCTTTTCTACGGAAAAAGCTTGAAAACAGCAAGAAGGGAAAATCGGACCACTCCGGGTCTAAGCTTAAAAATTTTGATATCTGACGCAGGATTTTTCAGAATTATTTCAAAAAATTTAATTTTGGTCGGTCGATAAAATCGTTTCTAAAAATTGAAGAAAATTCAAATTGAGTGGATAAGAAAAAAAAAAAAAAACAAATAATAAAAAAAAAAAAAAAAACAGAGTACCTTTCAAAGTGAGAACGATCGTATAAAAAAATCGCGCGCCAAATCCGACAGGTCAAGGGTATAAAATAAAACTGTATATACAAGTGTGTAAAATAAAATGTATGTAAAAGTGTATAATTAAAATATTAAAAAGCAAAAAAGTCAAAAAAAAAAAAAAAAAGCCCAGGTCAAATTGGCGTGGAATGCCCCATATGTACGTTATACACATGTACGAAGACAAGTGTAGCACTTCATGGGGAACACACAGTTTGTCGGACGTTAAAATATTTGCCCGGCGAATGTTTGCTGACACCATTTGTTGGCATATAGGTTTACCTACGTTTCAAGTGGTTTTCGATATCTCTCTCTCTCTCTCTCTCTCTCTCTCTTTCTCTCTTTCCCTCTCATTCTCTCTTTCTCGACTTCTCTCTCCCGATAAGCTCACTGCCGTTATTTTATCCTCCCGAGGCGCGCCGGGTCTTTTGATCGAGATAAAAGGGACGGCTTCCAGTTCCGATTTCCGCCTCCGACATTGGCTCTCAAATCTCTTTTATTCCCGATCTGCTGTATTGCTTTCGGTGTGATGCTTTCCTTCTTTTTTCCCCCCATTTCGTGTTTTTTTTTTTTTCTTTTGTCTCTCTATCCCGTCTCACTTTGAAAATGGAAAATCACGCCAAGAGTTGATACAGTCGAAATTTGAATAACAAAATGGATATTTTTATCCCATTTTTCGTGACTGATTTTCGGTTATAATCCTTCTATTTTTGTAACAATTGAGCGATGTATGTATGGTTTTCATGATCGGACATTAAACGTTAACTATGAAGTAGAATTTGAAGTGTCCTTGATTTTTGATCGATAATAACAATTTATCAACGAATTGTAATAGAATTTTTAATTCTGAATCTCTTGCTTCTGTAAAATGAAAAAAAAAAAAAATATACAAAATATGGTTTTTGATAATCAGACGTTAAACATGAAGTATAAATTTGTGAAAAACTATATAACTTGAAGTCTGCTTGATTTTTGATTGCCAACAATTTATTAACGGATTACAATAGATTTATCAATTTTGAACCTTTTATTTCATATTCTCTTTTGGTACTTCATTTTTTGTCCAACTATTCCCACGATTTTAACTCAAGTTTTAGAATCCAAGGCAGGGACGAACGGCACTTAAAAGAGTTGTAATCCCGATAGAGAAATAAATAGCCCCGAGTATATATACATATATATATATATATATATATATATATATATATACTTATACGTAAAGTGTAACGCCGTGGCGGTAAATCTCTTGGCTCTGCGTGCGGTAATTAAGTTTAACGATTCGCGAAAGATGTATCCATGCGCCTCTGTATATCCGCGTCGAATTTGTTTATTAAACTTAACGGACCTCACGCATTTCGATTTACCGCTTTCGTTGGGAACGAAAAAAGAAAAGAAAACTAAATAAGAAAAAATGAAATGGCGATGAAAATTTAGAAAAAAACAATTATCAACGAGGCTGCACTTCGCGTTGCTCGTTTGTCTCTTCTTCTACTTCTTCTTCTCCTTCTTATTCTTCTAATATTAGACGGTGTTATATTCGCTGTTTCCTCCGTGCAGCGACAACAGTTCCTTCCATTTTACAGATATATTTAACGCCTCGACGAAGGGCGCGATATACGGATCCAGAAAGTCGATAAAGAATCCGCTACTCGGCGAAAACCAAGTGACTTTATAGCCTAAGCTGAGAGAAATTTTTATTTCCGGTTACCGCACGGTCCTTGACTATTTTCATCTTTTACCACAATCGACAAAATATAGTTCTAGGTAGATGATGAAAATTAGTTTTCCAGCCGTTACCGGAAAGTCTATTATCCGTTACTGTTCTTTCTCATTACGATCACCGTTGCTAGATTTTCTTGCGACTGTTGCGAAAATTTAACGCTCGTGCAACGATAAATTGACGTTGAAGCCTTATTTAACTAAAAAAAAAGTAGAGTAAACCTCAGAAACTAATTTTGGATTGCAATTACCAAAAAAGGATCGACATTGGCGCAAAATGTTTACGCGTACCTCGTTTTTCGTAATCCCAACGATATTCAAACAGTTTTTATTCAACGATACCTGTTTTACTCAATTTTTCTTGCTGCTGTAACAAATCCCGCGAAGGTCGTAAAATTAACGGGGATCGAGAGAAAAAAATTCATTTTCATTCATCCACCGAACGGAATTCACTCCGGTTAAATCATTCTCATCTGCAACTTAAGTTATACATAATTAACATATATATATATATATATATATATACATATGTGTGTGTGTGTGTGTGTACGTATCTACTCAAGATCTGACAAATGGTGGAGAAATTCCTTTACGGATGATTAACCGACCTTTGGCGACAATTCAGATTCAATTTCACAAAATCTCCTCGACTCCCCTGTAAAGTTACAGGGTGAAATATGTTCCACAAAATTGCAAGTCACCGTGCCGAGAATTATACGGTATGTTTTGAAATTCTCATTCTGTCGCGCTCGCAGCCGAGAAGGAAATTAATCATTCGTTTGATTCACAAACGTGTTGGAATTTTATTTTTATTTTTTCTTCCCTCACTCTGTCTCTCTTTTCAACCACTTTCTTTTTCGCAAACGCAATTTTTGCAATCAGTTTTTCTTTTCTCTCTTGGAAGATACATTTTATGGAACATTATACGCGGTTTGTACTCAAAGAAGAATTTTTGTAATAATTGAATTTTGAAAAAACAAAACCATAATTTCAATCGATGAAAGGATTTAGATTGTTTTTTTTTTTTCTTTTTCATACTTTCCGATGATCGATACTTTTGAAAATAACAGAAAAAATTTGACTGAAAAAGCTATCCAAAATATTAACTTTCATACTAAAAGTATGTACAAATTTTCTTAGTGTAACTCGACGGTCTGTACTGAAAAAAAAACTTGTATTTAAAATATAAAATGCAGTTGTTTTTGTTTGCTCGGTATTTTTTTTTTTTATATCTTTACCGAAAATGAGAAATTTATCATTATTTTGTGAACGATCTCTTGAAATATCGACGCAAGGAATAGCGGGAAAGGAAAATATCGAAGCTGAAAGAAACGAGATAAGTCAGAGATGATATTCGCGTGATATTTGAATTTGAAAGGGTTTAATTTTGGAAAGCGAGTGTTGAACCCGGTCTTTAATATTCGAAAGTTTGAAAGAGGGTAGATCAGCTCGACGTTTTAAACAGGCGGTCTGATAAAGGAAAGGGGTCGTTCTTTTAATCGAGTCTCTTTACACGAGCCATCAGCTACAACCCAGATTACCTCGTAAAGATTATAATACAACATTATGAGAAAACCGCCGGTTTCTCCTTTTAGAGAAGGTTGCACTGAGAGAAATTTTCAGTACCGGTTAACGCTCAGTCCTTGACTATTTTCATTTTTTACCGCAATCGAAAAATATACTTCCAGGTAGAAAATGAAAATTAGTTTTCTAGCCGTTACCGGAAACTCTAGTATCCGTTACTATTCTTTCTCATTACGATCACTGTTGCTAGATTTTCTTGCAACTGTTGCGAAAATTTAACGCTCGGGCAACGATAAATTGACGTTAAAGCCTTGTTTAACTAAAAAAGTAGAGTAAACCTCAGAAACTGATTTCGCGTTGCAATCACCGAAAAAGGATCGACGATAGCGCAAAATGTTTACGCGTACCTCGTTTTTCGTAATTCCAACAATATTCGAACAGTTTTTTAACGACATCAAAACTATGTATAACTGAAAAGAATCAAGCGTGATTTTTAGTTTCTACAAACGCGAATATCAAGTTTTTTGAATTCTGGACAGTCGATCATTTTTCAAATTCTCGTTCAACGGAGGTTGTAGTTGGACATTTATCAATACTTCTTTTTTTTTCTTCACAACTTTTACTGTCAAATTAACGAATCTTGCTAAGAATTCAGACGACAATTCCAAACTTTCGACGAAGCAATGTTTCAAAAAAAAAAACACGGAATTTGTTCGAAACGTTCGCTTTTAAACGTTGAAAATTTTGAAGAAGATAAATTTCACACTGAAAAAAAATTTGACTTCGTATTTTTTGTTTTTTTTTTTCTACAGCTTGAAAAAAGACATTTTTAAAAATTTTTTTACTCAATTTTTCTCAATTTTTTTTCAGTCCTTGGCACTAGGGCTATTCGTGAATTCCATTTAGCGACTTGGTTTTCGCAAAGCGATTATAATCATATTCGTAGTTTACGAGTAGAGCTCTCAGCAATAGGCCGATGAACATAACCGAAACGCCAATAATTCAAAAGCAGAATCTTGTACCGGAAAGCCTTGCGGGAGGATTGATGCTGAAACGCGAAGGCGTCGAGATTAGCCGGGAAATATTAGTATATGAGGCATTCCACGCCCAATCTACCCTCGTGTAACCGTCATTTTAAAAATTTGTAAGTATGGCGTAGAGTGTATAAAAAACAAAAAAGAAAAACAGAAAAACATATTTCACAGGGTATTAGAATTTTTGGACCACGGGTTTGATGTTTTACTGCTCTCAAAAACACGGAAATCCAATTTTTGAATGAATAGTCCTGATCGATTGGTTTCAAATTTTTTTCGTAAATTTTGTGTTATAAAACGAAAATTTCAAGACCAGGATGGAAATGGACAAGCTTTTAAAATGTGAATTTTCAGTTCAGCAGTAAATATCAAAAAATCTAAAACCCGGTGTAAAATGTTTTTTTTTTTTTTTACTTTCTAAAAAGAAAAAAAAAACGCCGACGATGAGGATCGGAGTGTTTGGGTTGGAATGCCTCATATATATATGCGGAGTTGTGGAATGTGGGAATTCGGAGGAAAATTATTGCGGTTAACGATAAATTATACGCTCGAATGAAATGAAATTCACACCCGAGTTGTGTGTATATCTCGACGAAATTTTTATTGGAACTGGGTGATGTATTATTTTATACCGTACGGAAATAGATTAGGATGATAGATTACCTAGACGAAATAGACAAATATTTTTTTTTTTTCCCTCATCTTGGCGAACAAACGGAAATTAAAATTCCGGATAGCGGGTAAAAACAAATGTGGAAAGATTAAAAAACCGAAATGTCACTGTATCGAAATATCAAATATTTCAAAAGGCCCTCAACATCATTTTAAAACGTGGACAAACAAAATATAGATAAATCAATATGCAGGAAGATCAAAGCATAATGTATTATCTAAATGTAGAAAATGGAAATACAGAATCTTCAAAGTTGAAGTCAAATAAATCCTGTCATTTCGTGCGGTTTGATTTTTTGTTTTTCATGCCTTTTTTAATTATCATGTTTCTAGTTTTGTATCTTGAATTATTCAATTTTCTTTAGAAACTTGTAATATGTTCGAAAATACGATTTTAATTCATTGATATTCTCTTGGACAAGTTCCGAAAAACATGGATTTACATTTCAAAATACGAGTATTTAAGAAATAACTTACCGATGGTATATAAATTACTTCTGCAACGATAAATTTTCAACGCTTAGTCCATTTCCAATGATTTAACGTTACTTCATCATAAAATCATGAATTACACTTTCGATTTATTTTTCACGATTTTCAATATTTTTTTCCTCATAGCCAAATGACTATTTTAATAATTTATAATAATTTTCATCGATTGCGACAAATTTCATCGATACCACAGATTTCCAATTTACTTCACTAATTTTTATACATCACTTTCAACGATTTTCATAACGATTTTCATCAATTCTCAATTCATTTTCCGTAACTTTCCAACGACACTTATGATATATTCATATTGCTCGTGAAAAATAAATTATAATAAAATATACTTGTGTAATGCAAATGAGTTTCAACTCATTTCTCATGACTTCGAACGATTTCAATACAACGATCGTATTCCATTACTTTCTATACAAAATCGGTAAAACGAATAGTGAAAAAACGCATCCAGTGAAACAAAAACCGGTTTTAAAGAATTGAAAATGATCAGAACAGCTGAATGAAGAACCTCCGAGGAAAATCGGCTGCCTTTGTACATTTGATCGGCGATCCATTAGCTTCCAAAAATCGACGAACCCGATCAGAGTGCGGGGAGTAGAGCCTAAAGTGCGTGGATTGATTCCGTGATTTCCTACACAAAATCGGTAAAACAAACAGTGAAAAAAACGCGCCCAGTGGAATAAAAAGACCGGTTTCAACAGATGAAAAATGAAAAGAGAAGCTGAACGAAGAACCTCTGTCGAAAATCGGCTGCCTCTGTATATCTGATCGGCGATCCATTAGCCTCCAAAAATCGAAGGGCCCGATCGGGATGCGCGGACTGATGTGTCGGATCTCTCTGAAAGGGCCCGAAGCACCGCAGCGACGCGAGTGAGACGTTAAAAAGTTCCGGCCGATTTCAGCCCGCCGCCTCGATGTAACCTGCAACGCCGCTAACGTCAGATGCCGGGCCTTATAAGGCGCCTCGATACTTGCTAGACAGCCTCCTAAACAACCGTGAGGAGCATATGGCCTGCGGATCGATTGGATTTAGCGAAAAATCGGTAACAGATCGATGCCGATTTTCCGATTTTTCGCGATTTTTATCCCCTCTCTTTTACGGAATATGGAAATTATCACCAACTTCGATAATGGCGAGAAATTTCAACCGATTTTATAGTCACTTGCAACGATTTTTCAACATTGTTTTATTTGCTTTCGCATACGTCCAACGATTTATTTTCATTTTAGAAGATTCCACTTCCATTGCGTCTGATTATTTTCAATCAATCTCCAACGATTCTTGGTATTTTTTCTTCGACGATTTTTGATCGTTTTCAGCAATTTGCTATTTATTTTAACCGTGTATTCTATTTATAGGTATTTTTGAAAATTTTGGGGAATGCTAGAAATATCAACCGATTTTCAGGTCGCATCGTTCTCACGTTCCCTAGTCATTCAGGGTCACCGATTTTCAAATATTACCAATAACGGCAATTCTCGTACTTTGCAACAGCTCAAATTTTATCAATTTACAAATTGATTCATTTTTTTTTTTTTTTTTGTAATCGAATCGTCATTTCGAATCAACTCCCCTCATCTTTCAAGGGTTTATTATACATTGTCGTTATTTTTGATAATCCCAGTTTATCATTTCTCTTCGGCACAGCTTCCAACGGTATTATCAAAATTTAATAATTATTTTCAGTCAATTTCACGCGATTTCAAACTTAATTTCCGACTCACCGAACTGTAAACAAGGGGGAAAAGAACAATGTCAAATAAACGCATGATTCGCCAAAGCGGAACGCATCGTCTCGTTGACACAAGTGAAATATCGATCTCTGCACGATGCTGGGAGGGTGAATTATTCCGGCACACCTGTTGTCCCGCATGCTCAAGACGAACCGTCTCGCAACAGGTAGACAAGCATAGGTACAACCACCCAAAGCTGTTACGTGACGTGCATCCGTGAATTTTTGATAAAATAAAGAGACCCGAGAGACGTTCGGTATAAGCTGAAAAATTTCACGAAAATCCCAATCGTTGTTTCAATCTTACTTACAACCTGTCAATCCGTGTAGTATACATGTAAAACGATACAGACGGATGATCAAAATTTTATACAAGCATTTATTTTCGTGTTTGATGAAAAGAAAATACCGGAAACTCGAGTTCTGAATTTTTTATCCCAATCGATCTGAATGACGGTTAGATTTCATCACTATTTCGTTGAGGTAAAATTACTATTTCAAACTATTCGCACTATTTCAAACCGTTTCAACTATTTTCAATGATTTTAAACTATCTCAAACCATTTTGAACTAATTCAAAGAATTTTAAAGTATTTTATACCACTTAAACTATTTCAAATTATTCTAAACCATTTCAAAGTATTTCAAACTACTTCAAACTATTTCAAATTAATTCAAAGTATTTCAAACCATTACGAACGATTTCAAACAAGTAAATACTAATTTAAACGATTTCAAACTATTCTATATCATTTAAACTATATCGTGCTATCTGAAACTATTTTAAACCATTTGGAACTTTTTCGAACTATTTCGAACAACTTCAAGCCATTTTAAATTATCTCAAATAAATTGAAACTGTTGAAAACTATTCGAATTTTGATAATAATTCTTCATTACTGGTCTAAACTTTTCAAAAACTATTTACAAACCAGAATTTAAACATTAGCAGTTCTCATTATAGTTTGTAATAGGTTCGGAAGCAAAATTGTTTTACTGATAATACCAACGTTTGATCAATTCTTTTTTATACTATCTGTAAAACTAACAAATACGATTATTTAACCCGAATGCAACGTTATTCGATTGTCAAAAATATATTCACACTTGCATGAATTGTGTTTTGTAATTTTATTGTAACGGATTAAAAATCGTTCACGTTTCAATATTCTACCATTCGTAATCTAGTATTTTCACTCTACTGACAAGTTTGAATAAAATATTCGAAAACGACTTGAAGCATAGTCAACGATCTATTCGAATTAAAATTCCAGTTTCAACAAAAACAATAGTCAGTGAATTATTGAAAAACAATTTGCAAGCAATTTACATTTCACGGAGAGATAATTCGAAGGGCGATTTTTCGACTCTAACGAATGAATTAAACTATTGAATTCGTAAAAAGTGTTGAACCAACTCTTCGCTGGCTGAAGTTTGTTAATTTTTGCACGTCAAGAATAGCCGTAAGTAAACGGTGAAGTGAAGGGGACATATAATTGACCTGTTAATCTTCCCGAGATAAGTCTTAAATCAGGGACTGTCTTTCGAGGGCCGAGAGAGGTTTAAGCTGAGGGTAAGAGGAGACGAATATCTCTCTCTGTGTGTGTGTGTGTGTGTGTGTGCCAATATTATGCCACGGCGATAAATAACACTTATAAATTGAGCTAACGAGGCTGTCAATTAATACAAGACCGCGACGACGACGAGGAGGAGGAGGAGGAGGAGGAGGACGAGGAGGTCGTACGAGAAATACGAAGGCGGTGAAAAAGGAATTGATAGGGACTCGTCGACGGGCGAATTTCAGCAAAGAGAACCGCTGCTGCAGTTTTTTTTTTATTCCCGCGCTGTGTTTCACCGAAATTCTTTTATTTCCCGGGGTTATTTATCGGCGACGAAGACACCGCCGTCTGACACGGTCGGCGAGATGAAAGAAAACGAATTTCAAATTTCTCATACGGATCTCGATCTTTCTCACCAACGAAAGTCAAATATTATCATGTCACCTGCAGCTGTCCCTTAATTCTTGTATCGCAAGAACTGATGATAAAATCAAACGAACACTGTTGCGCTGGGTGTAATATTTATAAAGTTAAAAGAGAAATCGAAGACTCTGTTCTGATCCAATTTACTTCACAGATTGAAAAAAAGACGAGTAGTATGGAAACGTGGAACAGTATTTCAAACCGTTTCAAACTACTTTAAACCAGTTCAAAGCATTTCCAAGTATTTCAGACCATTTCGAACGATTTCAAATAATTTTGAACCAAAGTAATTCAAAGCATTTCAAAGTTTTTCAAACTGTTCTAAACCGTTTGAAACTACTTCAAACTATTTCAAAGCATTTCGAGCGATTTAAAACAATTTTTAACTACTTCACAGTAATTCAAAACACTTTAAAGTATTTCGAACTGTTTTAAACCATTTCAAACTACATAAAACTACTTCAAAGCATTTCGAAGTATTTCAGACCATTTCGAACGATTTAAAACAAGTAAAAACCATTTGAAACCGTTTCAAACTACTTTAAACTTATTTAAACCATTTCAAACTATTCTAAATCGTTTAAACTATTTCGAGCTGTTATAATTAGACAGATTTTATTTTTTTTTTTTTTCTGATACCCGTTTCAAACTCCTTTGCCACCTATCGTCTAATTCGATTTTCGAATGATTTTTCTTGTACACGCGTCGTTAAAATAGGCAACGTTACCAACTTCAACCTAATTTAATTTTCACAATTCAACAGCCGACAACATGTACAAAGTATTTGATCTCTTTTTTCGCTACTTCGATATTTCACAGCCGCTAGATCGTTATCTCTCCGAGTTAAGTGAATAAAAGGGCCGTGCAGTATATTATCGCGAGAATTTGAATGTTGCCCGTTTAACTAGTCTTGAATTAAACAGAGAACACAGATTAGGAGATAAAGAGAGTAATAAATGAAAAAAACAAGGCAAAATATTTGAATTGATGAAGAACGAATTCGGACCTCTCAAACGGTAATTAATTATTATCACAAATACAGGCTTCGTATATTACGTGGCTATATACATACCTATGTATTTACATTATCTATATCATGTACATATATATATATATATATATATATATATATATATACATACTTACGTTCACGAGAATACGAGAGGAAAAATTGGGCAATCCGTGCAGACGAAATTATACGTACATGAATGAATCGATTATACGGTGACAACGGTGAAAATAATGAACGTCGTATGCTGATATTGTTGTTGTTATTATTTTTATTAATATTTGTATTATCCTCGTTGTTATTATTAACGTTGTAATATTATGACGTGCGCTTATAATACATGTACATACATTATTATTATAATAATACACCGAGCGTCGAGGAGTTGCGTAAATTTTTATTCGTGGGTGCAGATAAGGAATAAAAGGAGTGCATATTATATTTGAGCCTCGTTAATCATTCAGCGATTCCAACGATCCGCGTGGGCATTTATTATATTATAAACCAGTTGATAATCATTAGCGTCAAATCTAGGTACCTAATTGTTCATCGGGACTGAGAGACGATTGAAAGGTAAATAGAATGCACTGAATTTATTTGT
Source organism: Neodiprion lecontei (assembly GCF_021901455.1). Lineage (NCBI taxonomy): Eukaryota > Metazoa > Arthropoda > Insecta > Hymenoptera > Diprionidae > Neodiprion > Neodiprion lecontei. Next base: position 20,712,886 of record NC_060266.1, on the reverse strand, counting down.
CTGTTTATTTGTTTATTTGAAAATAGTGAAAAGTATATGATCCGACGGGGTTAACATAAAAAGGCACCCGCATTAAGGAGTTGACTCGATGAAAGCTAACTCGTTGCTAAAATTTACCTAACTGTAAACAAAAAAATAAAGAAAGAAAAAGAAAAAGAAATTATTCTCAGTTGAATTGTTTTACCCGTTATTTTTTCGCGCATAACGAACATCGTAGAAAAAGCAAAAATATGCCGTTACAAGTGATTGATAAATCTTGCATCGGCAATTTTATTTTATTTTTCGCGTCTAACTAAACTAACTTCATTCGTTACAATATTTTATAATCCCTTCTGTTAGTTCTTTTTTTTTTCAATAGTATGCGACTTTCTTCTTTTGAATATCTTAAATTTCTCTTGCTTTTTGATTTCGTTTTTTTTTTTTTTTTTTTCTTTCATTTCGCTCTTGAACGAAAAAAGGATGCAGAAATTCGGATACAATAAATAGGATCGTGACGTGTTTATTTTGTACGATTATATCTTTGCAACAAAATCAAAATTTTATTGACAACGTTGAAACAGCGATGGGATAATCGAGCGAAGGAATTCAGTTACGCGATACAATGAAGAGAAAGGAAGAATGGAAAGAAAGAAACGAAAGGCCGTATTGAGTAATTAAATAAGACTCTGTAATACACACTGGACGTTAGAAAAGTAACGGCGTTTATATTCCGAATAGCAAAGCTATAGAATAATAATTGAAAAATAAATCCCTCGTATACTTCTGTAATTATATACCAATTACGAATAATAACCGATGAGTAATCAAATTTTAATGTAATTATACGATCATGATGTATAATATTTAGTTGAGGATAATTTTATTCACTTCGTGAATTTCGCTGTTGGAAATCTTCGCTATAACGATTGTTTGGAATAATAATGAAATTGAATGTAAAATTAAATTGAATTTCAAACTAACAAAAATTGATCAATGTCAATTCGAAATTCATATTTTCGATCAATACTTTTTTTATTCCTCACTTATCTAAGCCTGAACTTAGTATGACTGGTCGTTCCTTTTTTACCTTTTTTTTTTTTTTTAACGAATCTGGGCGAAAAGAAAAAAAAAAAAATTGGACTAAAAACTAATACCAATAATAATCGAGAGTTGAATATTCGCTATGAAATTATTAATAATCCCTTCGATTTGCGTTCTAATTTTCAGAAAAAAAAAAAAAACATGATGCATTAATTTCTCTAAATTTCAAAATAAATCGAAAAATACTTGAACAAAAAATTTATATCAATAATAATGGAGAGTCTTGTCGTTATTACAATATTTTGAATAATCCCTTCGATTTGCAATCTTATTTTGACAAAAAAAAAAAAAAAAAAAAAAAACTCGACTTATTATAAAATGAAAACGGCTTCCATATTACAGTTGTCCATATAAGTATCCTCCTAGTTCAGGATCCGTTCTATTCGTCGTTTGTAACGCGTTGAATGCTTCATATATATAAGCCTGTAAGAAGTGTTGCAACGGCGGCGAATGACTCGCCGTATTTAGAACCTGAATACCGAAGCTGGGATAATATTTTTGCTGTCATCTCGAGTAAGTTTCCCATTGTATCTATCCGAGTAGTCGAAAAAGAGAGATTCTTGCCTTGCAGCTGCTGCCTCTCGCTCTTCTCTTCGTCGGATGAGAGATCGGGCGAGACGAACGAACGTAAAATACAAACTCGACAACTTCATCGGATTGCTCTTTTAAATTCATCGTTCAGTCATTTTTATTTACGATTCTGATTTCTCATTTACCATTCCTGATGTGGAAAGAAAAAAAAGAAACGATTTACACTTAATTTTCACACATTTTGATATAATTTCAAGATAGAAAGTTGAAAAAGAAAGAAAGAAGAAGAAGAAGAATAAACACTTTTAGGGAAACAAATGCGAGGAATTGTACAAATTTTCACAATCGTTAATATTGAATTAAAAAAAAATAAAAAAAAAACAAAGTTAAAGAAACTTATACGGTTAAAAAATTTGCCCCAGTCGAATTATTCGTTGGAATACATTCAGGATAATATTTTAACGTTTTGAAGAATGAATATTGAAAAGAGAAACAAGTCGGTGGAAATCAATGATCGTGAGTTGAGGAGGTATAAAAATTAGGAAGTAAATAAATTTTCATACAGATGCGTTGAGTATTCGATTCAAGAGTCGAATGGATTGCGTAATATCGTCTGAATTGACAGATTACGTGTGTAAGTTGCACAGCAAACGCGTGTCTGCACTTAGGAAATTCTTACATCTGATTTAATGGTAATTTCTACACGAGTAAAATCACCGTCGGGCGAAAAGTTGACGGAACGATGCTTGAACGCCCGGAGGATTGTAACATTATACGTACAACCGAGACGTAATATAATCTAAACCTAGCCAAGAATGATAACTTCCATCATCCGTCATGATCGTCTCCTTAATATGCGTTTTGCCTCCAGGTTACGCAGATTAAGGGATAACAACACTAAAAATAAATCACGTAAGAAATTTTCAAAATATTAATTTTTGTGTAATTTGCTAGTATTTGAATGAAAATGTTCAATTTTCTCCCATAGAAAGTGCGCTTATTTTTTAATAAATAATGTTTGGAATTCACTAGTCGAAAATCTTAAGTGATTCTTTTTTTTTAACCAAATTCAAATTTGCATCAGTTTCACTACGTCCCGAATATGTCGCAATAATTGAATATTGTTTGATACTAATTTTTTGTATTATACTTGAATATATATGTCTAATAACTTCTTTAAATATTATTATTCATTCTTATCTTATTACCTTTTCTTCCATTCGAAAAAAACGGTGCATTTTATTACATTTTTACAACGACGTTGCCTCTTAATTCACGATTCGCTTGAATTCGTCGACTTCCTGGTTGTCCGGATATTGCGCTGAGCTAAATTTGATTAAATATATTCATTTTTCAAAGAATTAAAATTAGCTTCGCAGCTGTGAGTAGAAAATCTATTGTCTCTTGATATTCTTTTTAATTATCATGATCACTCGTGTAATATTTTCTCGTGCTTGTTGAAACGATACGTTAATTTTTCAACGCCTCGTTTAACTGAATAAATTTGATTAACTAAACATACGGATTTAATTTTATTCCTTTGACTAAAAAATGTAGGATTGATAATTACAGTAACACTGAAACCAGTCACTTTTATTACAATTTCTTATTCTTCTGACTATATTCAAATCATTGTTGTAACCTTACTCATTTTCCAAAGAAACGAAAAAAAAAAATAACCCAAATTTGTTTATCATCGAGGAAATGTTGAAGAAAATTCTTGAAGTTTGTGCAATATTTGTCATTTATCGCATCTCGAGTATTTATTATATTTGTGAGAATCCCTGTGAATCGTGTCCACAATATTTGCGCTTTTGATGTTTCGATTTTCGCGATTCGTTTTTCGCCTGACACGGATTTCATAGGCACGTTATAGAAAAATTACTTACGATTGCAAGGATATTCTTTCTTTCCAGCAATTTACGATATTATTATAATTCTGCGACGATTGGCTCGTCAGATAAAAAAAAAAAAAAAACCGATATGCAAATATGAAGATTATTATTGTAATACGATATATGAAATACACAACAAATCACTGAAATATTTTTGTCTCGTTTTTTTTTTTTTTGGTTTTCAAAAAAGTCATCCACTCGACCGTAAACAAAAAAAAAAAAATGGTCAAAATTTATATCATGGAAAATTATCGAACTGTAATTATTTACCGACGATAAGACAATGAACTGGTTTCAGCATTAAAAAAAAATAAAAATTTTCAATGAGTTTCGATCCATGAAAATGCATATAAATATATGGAAATCAGCTTTGTTTATTCTTCGAATTATGAATTATTTACTTTGATAACTCAAAGTTTGTTATTTTTTTTTTGTGTCAAGAATAATAATAATAATAATAATAATAATAATAATAATAATAATAATAATAATAATAATAATAATAATAATAATCAGGTGACAATAATAAAAAATGCAAGAAAATCTTTGATTTCTCGACAAAAGTGGAAAAAAAAAAAAAAAAGAAAAACAGATGATCCGAGTTTTCCGGCGTCGATAAGAAATGTAATTGAATCTATCGAGCCTGGTGCAATAAATCGTTGAGCTTGAATTCCGCATTTCAAGATCAGAGTATCCCGAGAAGACCGAGAATTAACGATTGGAAAAAGAGAACGACAAAAAAAAAAACAAAAAAAGAAAGAAAGAAAGAAAAATAAGCACTGCCTCCTTTTTTTTTTTTTTTTTTGCACTCGCGATATGCAGACCGGGTCGCAAATAAATCAGTCTGCACATTAGACCCGCATAAATTTGCTTAATTTGGTACATATATATATATATATATATGTTATGTAAGAGCTGCAAGGAAGGCAGACAACAAGGCAGTGGTGCAGGATAATCCGGATCGCATCGTATAATTGTAATGTTACAATACCGTCGATTGCATCGCGGACCCCTTTAAAATCCGGTTTGAAAAAAAAAGGAGGGGGGGGGGGGGGGGGGGAAGAGGAGGAGCAAAAGAACGAAACGAAGAGACGGAGAAACGATGCGAAGAAGTAAATTTACAACATTGAGAAAGAAAGAAAAAAAAAGGTAGAGGGAAAAAAATAAAGGCAGCTCTGACGAATGCGTCTGACCCGTCGATGATTTAATAAGGCCAGCCGCTTGTCGCGTCCTCTCGTTAAACTAATTCTTCCTCCTCCTCCTCCTCCCCCCCCCCCCCCTTCCTCCCTTTTTCGACCCCCTCGACGATGATCGATCGCCATCCGTTGTTATCGTTATTGGCTCGTTGTATCGATTTCACCCTGACGGCGTGTAAGTTTTTTAAGTTTTTTTTTTTTTTTTTTCTTCCTTGTTTTTTATGATCGTCGATCAGGATCGTCAAAGGAACAACAAAAAGATAAACAGAAGAGAAACGTGTGAAAAGTTACAGTTCTTGCGCGTTGTTCGAGGAGAATGCAGAGAATGAAAACGAAGATGGCGAAAAATGTATTTTTTTCTTTTTTCGTTCACACCAAAATCAATGTCACAGTAAAAATTTAACAAAAGAACATCGAAGTATCGTTGGCGCAAAAAAAAAAAAAAAAAAAAAAAAACAAAAACAAAAAATTGCACTACGGCGTATTAAATTGGTTGAAAATTTTATCATCCCTAATAATTTTCCAGCCTCGAAGGGAAAGGATTGGTAAAAAATTCACCGTCCCCTAAATACCGTGGAAAAAAAAAAGAAAAGAAAAAAAAAACTGTAAGAAGGGAAAATCGGTCCACTCCGGGTCCAAGATTGAATATTTTTATATCTGACGCAGGATTTTTTAGAATATTTTCAAATTTTTAATTTTGGTCGGTCGATAAAATCGGCTCTTCAAAATTGTAAAAAAAAAAAAAAAAACCGAGTACCTTTCGAAGTGAGAACAATCTTAGAAAAAATCGCGCGCCAGATCTGAGAGGTCCAGGGTAAAACCCAGGTCGAATTGGCGTGGAATGCCCCATATATATTATTCAAAAAGAGGAGCCGCGATGTTGACCTGGAATTCCTCGCCATCGAAAATCTATTTTGTTTACCAAAAGAATTTCGCTTCTATTTCTCTGTTTTTAAAAAGCGTAAAATAAAATTGAAAAACACGGTCGATAATAATATATAATATATACGTATATATATATGCTATCCAGACGAAAATAAAGCGCATTGTCTCGTATATCTCAATTAATTATACCCTCGGAGGAATTAGGGAGTGGATTTATTAACAAAGGCAGACACGCGAATTTCACTTTCTATAAATTCCTGATCATAAATCCAGTGTAAGAGATTAGGAGGACAAAGAAATCCTCGAAGAATCGTCGTTAATTGTTATAACGAGACCGACGAGAATTTCTTCGTGAGGTATTTTAATCAATCTTCTCTGACAAATTCGAAATATACGAGGATAAATTTATAACGATGATAATATTCGTATAAGTATAATTTGCTTGAAAATCGAGGTTAAAAATTTTGTAATAAAACTTCAACCTGTTGAATGAAATAATTTTCTCGAACTTGTTATTCGCAAACATTGAAAATCGTCAATATTCGGCCATGTGATCATAAACGAGTGAAGAGGAAGCGGATTGATTTTCAAACGACCGTTTAATAGACGGAGGGGAAAAAAAAATAATGATAACTCATTAATATGAATTAAAAAAATGTATACCGAGATTGGTTTTGCATGGTTAATCAGAGGAAACGTTCTCCAAATATTAATTTTTTTAATTTTATATTTACACGCTTCTCGTTGCTTCCGAATTTTCGTAAAAGAAGAAAGGAAAAACACGATGCGACTTTGTTTTTTTTTTTTTTTTTTTTTTTTTTTCTTTACCAGCAATAATACAAATAGAGTTGTATAGTAATAATCAATTCGAAACTTAAAATTCTCGTATGGAATAATTCGAGTTCAATCTTCTTTGGGTAATTTATTATTGAGATAGTAGATTTTTTTTAACATATAAACTCAATTTAAACTTTTCTCTGCACGTCAAGTTTCATGAATTATAATTCTCAGAACGGCGCATTTTATCGGGAAATATTTCTCAAAAATGAAAGTCTCCAAGATTTTCACACACCGTTTATATTTTTTACGTCAGCCCTTCGTTTCTTTTTTGTTTTTTTTTTTTTTTTTTTTTTTTTGAGAAATTTTCATTCCCCCATCAACGAAAACTTCGATTCTGTACATAAAACCGACTCTAATTTATTTGAAAATTGAAAAAACGAGGTGTAATCTGGTCATACGGAAACGGTAATTTATTTGATAAAATGAATGGAAAAAAAAAAATTGTATCGATTCTCTGTCTCATTAATTTTCATACCGTGATCTCATAATAAAAGAAAAGAAACATCTTACAATTAGCGAATGAAAAAATGGCGCAATTGATGGGATTAATATTTCTCTAATATTTTTATCCACCTTTTATATATTTTTCCCCAGTTTCGCTCGAGCACATATCTCAAAGAGAGTTGAAAATTGATAGTGAACACGCGGGTAACGACATTCGGTACAATCAGTGTCTGACGGGATTTACCAGAGCGAGAGAAACGCGGTTGTAACAGCCATTAAACCTCTCGCACTTCATAAACTTCACCCTGGCGAGTTAAAGTTTTCGTCTGTATGGGTGACGTCTTATACATCATACATGCATACATACATATATACATGTGTGCACCTACCTTGTAGGAATGCGGTAGGATTTGAAATTGCGGTGACATTCTCGAATTCTGATCGTCGTTAAAATCCCATTATTTTACATGTATAATAATGCGAGATATTCGGGGAAAACTTGCGAAAAGTTTTCAACCCTTCATCCCTTTCCAAACAGTGCAAATCATTTTTTTCTGACCAATTTTAGTAAAATCGCAGCGATATAAAACAATTTCTTACCATAACCGACCGTTTAATTTTAACAAACACAAGTTTGTATTAAATCTTACAAATTTTTTTTTTTTTTTTTCACACTTTCCTTCTTTCTCCTCGGAGTGAAAAAATGTTTTCTCTCCTTTCTCTTACCGCTTTTCCCACCCCTCTTCTTTCAGCGGTTTCTCTGTTTTTCTTGCCAAGGGAAAAAGACTTTTCGCCAACGAGTTACATAGGCATATACTACGCATACGTGTGTATATGTGTATGTATTATAAGTGACAAACGGTTATGCCTACCCTATGCAGATGCCGCGGGATGAATACGTCAATTTCGAAATTTATTGACTCGCGTGAAATGATTTATGAAACGAGAAACGTCGCGACTTTCCGGCTTACGTACGAGATTTAAAAACGAACCGTATATTCTCATCCCTAGTTTGCGTTTATACATACACGTACACGTATATAAACACACTCTGAACCAGACTTATCTTATCTTATTATTATTACTTTTTTTTTTTTCATTTTTATTTGCTTATCTCATTTTATTTCATTCCACTTTACTGTACACACGTATCGTGTTTATTATATACGTATAGGGAATTCCATGCAAACCCAATCAACGAAAATTTTTTCTGCAATTGTTCCAACTCTGAAACAGTGCCGTGAATTTTTTTCAGATTTTTTATTCAACAGCACAGTTATTTATAAATTTTTAAAAGTGATTTTGAAAAGGACCGTTTATGAAATTCTCAAAAACTGCCATTTCTTTCTCAAACATTTCAAGACCGGGTCTAAAAATGGTCTTTGCGAAGTAAAGAAATATTTTTAAAAATTTTTCGAAAATTTTCAGACCGTTCGAACAATGTTTTAGTTGACGAAAAAGTTGAGAGCTGAGAAAAAAATGGTAATACAAAAGGGGTTCAACGTTTGGAAATGAAAGTGGAAAAAAGTTTCTGAGAATTTAAAGAAACGTCCTTCTCAAAATCACTTTGAACATTTATAAATAATTGAATGGTTGGATAAAAAAATCTGAAAAAATTCAGGGCACTGTTTCAGAGTTGGAACAATTGCAGAAAAAATTTTCGACAAAATCGTAAATAGCGAGGATCAAACGTTGGTCGAATTCACATTGACTTCCCTACGTGGATAGACGTATTTTTCTTTTTTTCATGTTTTATACATATTCACCCTCATATGTATTAAATAAATCTTGACTTATCCCGCATCGTTTGAATTTCGTTCAGAACCCCTCGTCGAATCACTTAAGTCTTTCTCTTCCGTCAATTTTCTTCGTCCCTGTGCACGCAGGGTTGAGCAGAAATAAGCCTCATACATTTTTTATGTCTTTTGTCGTATCCGATTTGATACACCCTCATCGAAGTTTTGACAAATCATTTTCAACGGGTTTGTTTTTTTTTCTATCTCTCTCTCTCTCTCTCTCTCTCTCTCTTTTCTGCCCCACAAAAAATGTCTGAAAAATTCCGGATCCTCGATTATTCATTATTACGTACGAATAAATAAATTATCACATATACCTCGAGAATTTTTCAAATATTCTCCGAATTGCGGAATCATTCCGACAATGTATAAGTAATTTTATTATTACCTGTAATACTTTAATTATCTTTTTATCCCATGCATTATATTCTCTGTCAGTGATTTTTTTTTTTTCGTGTGAGTTTTTTGGTTTCACGTGGTCCTTGAAATATTCCGAAGTCTAAAAAAGATAGAAGGCTGAATTATTTATTCAATACAGAAATATTACGTGTAAAAAAATGGTCGAAATTCATACTTTTCCACGAAAAAAAGCGTCTTCTGCTAAGCCACTATGAAAATCGAAATGCTAATTTTTACACAAGCTTAATACACACCAAACAGTTTCACAACATATCGTAAAAATTTTTCTTCTTGTTTTTGTTTGTCCGCCATTTTGAAATTTTGAATTTTGAGTTCAGATTCGTGATCAATGATTCCAAAAACCACCCAACTTAAAGTTTTATCGAAATCCAATAACTTTTTCAGCTTTCACCCGCCATATTGGATCCGCCATTTCGACATGTTGATTTTCGAGTTGCGATTCGTAATCAATGATTCAAAAAACCATGTAATTCAAAGTTTTGTCGAAATCAAATAACTCTTTGAACTTTCATCCGCCGTATTGGATCCGCCATTTTGAAATTTTGAATTTCGAGTTCAGATTCGTAATCACCGATCCAAAAAGGCACATGGATGCAAAATTATGAAAGCCAACGACACCGCATGCACATTAAATACCTGTAGTAATATAAAGCAATTTTTAAAAGTTACCGCATAACATGCGAGCACGTTTTATCCGACCACCGCAGGATCTTGATCTCGACGAGGAAACTTTTTTCCAGTATGTCTGTCTGTCTGTCCACCCACGTTGCCGGCAGAGAGAAGGACGTGAAATTTATAAGAAAAGTATTATACGGCCTCGTTCGTTTATACGATAACAAGTTTGGATTGAAATTAATTATGAATCATGAATTCTGAGGGAAAGAGGAATCGTGATCCACTCGGTCTTGTCTTTATACGCGATGTAAAAACACGCTCAGGCGACCCGAAAAGCTCTCTTCAAGCGGATTTGCAACTCCTCGAGGAAATAATTCGTGCAAATTGGATATTAAAATTTTCAACAACCTCGAACATATTCCACGTCAAACGAAACCCGATTCACTGCCAGTCTCGAAGTCTTTTTTCAAATTTTCACCAATATTACAGGCCGAGTTTTGTTATTATTCTCTTTGAATTGTTTCATCTATTTATCCATTTATTCAATCTCCCCTCTAGCAATTTTTTTTGTTTTCATTTACATCAATTTGTCCAACAGAAATGAAATATTCTTTTATCCAGTAACATTCAGAATGAGTTTAGTCAGTTGAAAACACTTGATTGATCGCGTTAATTATTGAATTTTGAAAAAAAAAAAAGGTGATCAATATTTTGTGTAGAAATTTTTCACTAAAATTCTACGAGTCTTGGAGTAAATCTCTAAAAAGAGAAGGAAAGAATCACTTCAAAGCAAAACCTTGATAAATTGCCAATGGTATGAGAATTAAGTGACTCCAATTTTTTTTTTTTTATTCTGTTTTTCCAGTCAATAAAAATGCTCAAATAAATTCACTTTTTTCTTTTTTTTTTTTTTGTGCAACAATTTAACCGATGCAACCAAGGCTGCATAAATCTAAAAAAAAAAAAGGATACAGAATCCTGACGGAAATTTTTGAAGGGTTGTAAAAAGGGGGTTAAATTTTTTTTTTTTTTTTACGTAGCTACGATAATCCTGCGACTGTAGTAATTCGACTGCGTGGAACATCCCCGTATTACATACGTCCCAGGATTTTTTCTCAACCCCCCAAATTCGTGTTTACGTTCTTCTCCATCGTTTTTCATCCCCCTACCCTCTTACGTAACCCCCGTAATTCGGCCAAAGCGACGAGCGCTTAAGAAGGAGCTTCGATGCAGCGACGGGTAAAAAAGGAGACAAGAAATGGGGGGGGAGGGAACCCGGCTTATTGTAAATCCCTTCGAAACGGCAAAAAAGTGACAGATTTGTCACTGGTGTGTCACCCCCAGTACCCGTGATACGGGGGACGATGATTGGTGGCTCACTGCACGAGCCACGAGTGGTCATCCCAGGGGTGAATCAATTACCCGAGGAAGAAAAAAAAATATCAACCCCCTGATGAAAAACGGGTTTCCTTCCGGCCCTCTTGTTCGGCGTCGTCTTGTTATTCCCCTGGTTTTCACTCCCCATTCCCCACCCTATAAATTTTTGAATCCCGTAATAAATTTCAACCCTCCGTCGGCAACGTAGATCCTTAAAGGCGTAGTGCCATTCTATCTTTTCAAAAAATAACTATACCTTTGTTTTTTTTTTTTTTTCACCAAGCCAAGTTGCAAGTAAGGAAAAAAAACCCTTTGAAACTATTCTATAGGTCCAAGAGAGTGCTGATAAATTTATTCAGATTTTTCAAATAACAATTACATTGGAAAAATGTTTATAGACCCACCTTGCCGACAGCGTAAATAAAATTTCACCTTACCGACGGAGGATCAATACACCCTCTTCTTTTTTTTCTCTGTGAAGATCTTTTTGACGTTTGCGTGTATTTTTTTTTATTTTTTTTCTCCCCCTCTCCTCTTCGTCCAAACGATTTTTATGACACATTGTCATTGCAGCGTTTCGACTTGATTGATTTCAAGAAGGATGCAAATTGGCCAAAACTCAATTGCACTTTTCATTGATCGTGTCACAAAATTGTTTCAGTCATGCGTGATCGAAGAGGAGAATTAAAAAACAAAAATAAAAAAATAAAACTGTTTCTTCTTCGCTGCATAATTATTTTGCAAATATAATCGCGCCTACGGCATTTCTCAATTCTACTCTTCAAATCCATGAAATTATTAGATTCGTAGGAAACGGAGATATCTTTTAAAATACCAGGTGAAAAAAAAAATATTTAAATTATAAAGAAAAGCTCAGATATCGATGCTTCGTTTTAAATCGCTTGAAAATTTCTAACAATATAGTAGATTCGTTCGATTTTACTTCGCCATTACTGATTTTATACTGACGACTATTTTTGACAAATTCACCGCCTACTTTTTCCTTCACAATATTGGTATCATTAGATATTTAATTTCACAACATTGCAGCGTTACTGATTATAGTCGATAAAAGAGAAGAAGATATTTTTATTTCGTTTGGTTTTTAGAAAATAATCGTTCGAATGAAATCAACCATCGTAGAGTGAAATCGAACGAATCTGTCGGTTTTTTTTTTTTTTTTTCTTAACAAGTTTGGAATGTATCGAAGTGAAGCATTCTCTCTCTCTCTCTCCCTCTCTTTTTCTCTCCCCCTTCTATCTTCTACTTTTATTTTTTTTCGCACGCCTTTAGGCTTTTGCTTTTTTGCACACCCTGCAGCGGCTGACCCCCTTGACCCCTTCGCGAACGGCCGAGCTTTCTATCTTTCTGTTACCTAACGTATATTATTCAACCTGCACAACGCACTGCAAGCTAAGCGGTAAATCAGCTATCAAATGGCTCGCGATTGACCCATTCGCGACAGCGTTAATCTTTCGGAAAACACTGAACGTCCTAATTTACGGCTATTCAACCAACAATCGGTAGGTAGGATAATAATTAACCAGTTGTTGACACGTAACATCTAACGAAATATTTTTTTTTTTCCCTCTTTAATTTTTTAAACAAACTTTTTAAGGGATGCGACAGCGGAAAACTGTAAATTATTTTTTTCTTTAATACCCTAATAATATTATATGTGTATGTATATTAGGGTGATCCTTACTTAGGGTGTTGATGATTTTATTTCAGACCACCCCCCCAAATCAACTATAAATAATTCAAAAACAATTTCTCAATTCTTTCAGATTTTTATACCAATTCTAACCCGTGCCTGTAAATGGATGGATATCACCGTTTAAAATACACCTGTTTCAGATACATTCTCAGCATATATTTTATTATAAGAGTGACGATGTTCGAATCAATCTGTAATTGCGAAGATTTAGCGACTACTAATACTACTATCTGAGAAAAAATTCACATCATCATACCGACCAATCTCGACGAATTGCGCACCCTGGAAATTTGACCTTTTCTTTTTAATTATAAGAAATGCAATTGTCTATATTACCCGGTGTGATGATGTGAATTTTTTCTCAGATAGTAGCACTAATGCTCACTAGAACCTCACATTCATGGATCTTTTCGAACATTATTAATCTTACAGTAAAATATGTACTAAGAACGTGTCCGAAAAACGTGTATTTTAAATTAAATTTTACAGTTGATATAAAAATCTGAAAAAAATTGTGAATTGTTTTTCAATTATTTATAGTTGATTTGGTGGGGTGACTCGGAATAAATTCGTCAACATTCTAAATGAGGATCACCCTAATATATATATATATATATATATATATATAAGTACGTTTCGAAGACGTGCGCCGAACGCGAATCGAGCGCTGTGTAACTTCCGCATGGACGGGAATGACGGGAGTAGTGGAGGGGTGGGGGGGGGGGGAGGAGGTAAAGTTCCTCCTAAGCAAACAGGCGCGCAACGGTCATTAGCGCTATCACTCACGCATGAGGTGAACCAATGGGTACAACCAGAGGTTTATCTACGTTATGCGTGCGAGCCGATAACACTGATGGATTAGACGGACTTGATCAGCCGTTTTAAAGTGTCACCCTCCCCCCTCCCACAACCCCCCACAACCCCCTTTGTCGCCCTTGCGAGGGAGACCGGAATTTTGCCTTCCTCGCCCCCTTCCGCCCCTCCATCACCCCCTCGCAACGGCTAAATATTAAGCCGCGTTAGATTTAAGCTCTCGCGCAAACATCCCTTAAAGCTCGATCCTCGACGCAGGGAGCTTAATTTCCCAAGCTCAGGCCCGCAGGAGATTATATAAACGCGGTTACGCGGTGATTGCAGAAATTAATTATTTATACACCCTCTAAATTCGCTTTTATCGAACCCCTCGCTGTTATCAAACGATTTGTATTTAACCCCGAAAAGTTTAAGTCCAACGGATTGAACGCCCCCGTGTGTTATTAATTTGACCCAGCTCGGAGTCAGTTGGCAACGCCGATTAGTCACCGATTATACTTATCGTTTCGTTATTTAATTTACATTTTTTTTTTTTTTTTCTTCTCTTCGTCTCGTGACAAAAATTTTCAGCTCACTTTTGTGAATAATTCATTGGATTATGTCTAATTTACATTTTGGTTTTATTGTTTCGTGGTTGAGGCAATTTTTTTGTAAAACTCTTTTGTGAGTTGAACAATTTTCAGACCATCTTTAAAAGAGTTGATTAGGCGATTTTCTAATTTCGGTTGATCATTTTTTTTTTTATTTTGCATTTACTGCGCTTTCAATTATTTCGACGCATTAATTAAATCTTTTGTTAAGTCTGTGGCACCGGAATAACTTTTTTTTTTGTCCACCAACGATCAGAGATTATACCCAGTTATAGAAACATATATTAATCAATCTTTTCTCTCATCGTTCGATTCTCGGAATCTTGTAAGACTAAAATGAAATATTGTTCAATGAGAAGAAAGAAAAAAACATATGAACCAAAATAGTTAAAGTAATGTAATATTTTTTTTTTTTTTTATTCTTCGTCTCATGACCGGAAACCTAAACTCCGTCAATAAATCATAATCACTTTTTTTTTCTTCTTCTCAATAATAAAAAACATATAAGAAACGTTTTCTCCGATTAATCGGTTCTTTTCATTTTACCACATCAAGCAAATATTATTCACGAGAATAATATTATTTTCGATTTATCATCAAGCGCTGAGTTATCGACGTCTGCAGGTTTCTCGATTTCGTGGAGAAGCCGGCGAGTCGTTTTGGCAGCACGCGTTGAGGATTTCTTCCTCTCGCATCTCGGGCAGCATCCCTACCAATGATCTGGACCATTCTCAGAACCGCGATCTCTTCCTTTCCTACTCCGTCAGATCACACAGCTCGAGATTCACCGGCGTCGGCAAGTTACCGACGCTGGGTAAGGAAGGTTTCGCTCTTGATAAAAGTCGTGAGTAAATACCCACACGGTCTTTTAAGGCAAAATCAACGTCCAAATCAATTCGTGGTGCAAAAAGGAAATAAGAATTTTCTTACAAAAATTCACACGGTTCTTTAAACTCTCTCAGACTCGAGGTGAAGCATCTGTTCAATCAATATTTTTCTAAACTCGTAAATTTTCGTATACCTAACGTAATAATAATAATAATAATAGTAATGAACATACGACAAATTCATTTATTTTTACGAAATTTATCACTTCAAGTATAAATTTTGTCGCAAGTCTCGAGAGTTTCCAACATATGGCATTATTTTCAAGCTTATGAGAATCAAATTTTCACGATAACAAATTCGTGCTTAAATCGAATCAAAAACATTGTCGGTAGACGTTTGGAATCTGAAAATTAAGAGGATGTCAATAAACTCGAATTGTTTTCGGATCTGGTTTATTTATTTATTTTTTTTTTTTTTTTTTCCATCTACTTGTCAATCCCGTAGAATCCAGATTGCGTTCGAAATAGTTCGACGATTTATGGAGGCCTTACGATGATGTCTTTGACTTTGATTTCTGACGATTCTTTCAAGAGACCGTTTCGAGTTTCCGCGTATACGAAAAGTTTCTACATTTGACAAAATAAAGAAAAAAAACGTCCATTTTGCACGAATGTCTACAATTTTTTTTCTACCCGCTTTCAAGTATTTCTTCATTTTCTATCTTTTTTTTTTTTTTTTTTTGTTTTCTGTGGGACGTATCGAAGACGCTTTTATCACTCCTTCGGGAAAGACCGTCGGGGCTCGAAACGAGATTTTATAATTCTCTGAAGTATCCGAGCCGCGGAGATCAAAGAACATCGAAAACTGAAAACACAGGCCGAAGGAACTTTGAACCGATATCCAAAATTCCAAAATCTCATTACTTTTACTGAGAGTTCGAGAAACCGCAATTTTCACACACCAAAATTCTCCGAAATTGAATTTTCTCAAAGCTCTGGAAAAAAAATCAAGGAGTCATGTTACTTGTATTGTTAAAAATTTTCAAATCGTCATTTCTGTATATTCGAATTTTCCAAGAACCATGAAAATCGTACGAAATCTTAAACCTTGTTCGTTTCACAAGGTTAATCTTCACTCTCTTTCAATCTAAACATTTTATTCATTTCAAGTTCAATTCTTCAATTCTCTAATTTCAATATTGTCTAACTTTGTATTATCATTTTCCGCGTTGCTGAATCAGTCAAACCTAGAAACAAGGCGATTAACTCCACGGAAACGATTTTTTTATTTTCATTCGTTTTTTTTTTTTTTTTCTCTTTTTTTTTATCGTCTTCCGAGTTTCGAATCGCCGCGAGGTTTCCGGAAACTGGTACAAATCGTTGGACGACGTTTGTGATAAGGGTTGATCGCGCCGTAAAAGGCGAGTCGAGATATCGTAAAACATCGAATTTCTCTGCCAAGGATAACTTGGGTATTTTTTTCGTCGCGGCTTTCGCGCAATTGAAACTGATCCCTTTTCTTTCTATTCGTTCCTTCTTTTCCGTTTTATCGCATGAAAGAATGAATGAATCAGCAGAATCAAAACAAACCTTTGTCATTATTTGCAAAATTAAATAATAGAAGTTTTTACTTTTACAACCGAATTTTTATCCTGATAAGAATGTCGAATAATAATATCGATAGATCAGAAACTGATCATGAGATTCCAAATTGTTACATTAATTCGCATGAAATGGAATCGTATTTAGATTTTCTTCTTCGTTTTTGCCACAAAAATATCCATTTTTGTCGTTCTAATTACAAGAACCTTTTAATCTTCGAATTTCTACTCATTCCGACAAATTCCGACAGCATATTTTCCACGTTTTTCTTCGATTTCGTTCCACCGATGATTTTTTATAACTTTTCAAAATTTTTCTGTAAATCTAATCGAAACTCTCACTTATTTTCTTAAAAAACTTTAAACTGACTTATTCATATTCATTTGCTCTTTCGTATTTTCAATCGATTTAAATAATTTTCGTTATAAATTACGCAGACATAGAAATCTTTGATTCAATTTTAATCTTTTTTTTTTCAAGTGCTTATGAACATTTTTGTAAATTTTTAGATTAGAAATTTTCCGCCTCAATCTACGTTCATTGTGACAATTTTTTTTCCAATCTCATATCCACCTTCATTACATCTGTTCTTTTTCCCAATTTAAAAATAATTCATCATCACCGAGTCTCACATATTTTTCTATGCAAATTCTGCGAGTGAAATAGAGAAAAATCTGCAACTTCGTATAAAATTTCGTGGAATACATCATCGTTATTTTCATTAAAAACTGCAAGCAGAAGGGGTGAAAAAAGTTGTACAACAAAACATGAGAAGAACTCGGGCGCAAAGTATGAAAAAAAAATGAGACAGGGTTTAATTCATCTTCGTTTCATCGGAGGATGAAGGCTCCTGTCGGCCAACTTCAGTGTCTGCCTCCCTCTGACATTCTACTCTCTCTTATTGCCCTTTCTTTCAATTTTTTTTTTTTTTTTTTTTTTTTTCATCCATTTTTCTCCATTTTTTCTCCTCCTTTTATTTGCTGCTTATTTTCTTGGCTCCGGAAACTTCGTATAAAGGAATCGCGTGAGGTTTATGAAAAAACGAATAAACGATGCTGTTTTTACATGTAATATACTTCAACCAGTCATCCAGTTGCAGCTTAAACACATATGTATGGGGCGTTCCACGCCAACTCGGCAAACGGTTTTTATCACGGCATTATTTAATTTCACCAAGGATTTTTCCCAAGTTATTACGACCCCTGAAAAGCTTCGATAAAAATTCGGTCCTTTTTTTTTTTTATCACTCGTTTTTACCCTGCGATCTTTCAAACTCATCTTAAAAACAATTTATTTTCGTGAAACAAGAAAAAAACAGAAGCTGGTTTCCGAAATGAAACGTTTTAAATATATGATAAATAATGTTGCGAGATTTTGAATAAATAAAAAATCTCGAGTGTATTTTAGAACCAGAGAAGCAATAAAAAAAATCAGTCAATCATGTCGAAGATGCTTTATGAATTATCATAGATTTTTTATAGGTATGGAAATAGAAAAAACGATTAAAGAAATGGAAAAAAAATGATTAAAAAAAAAAAAAAATCGAATCTTTCGTGAAAATTTTTCATCCGGAAACCAAATGTTATCTTTTTCTTGTTTCGTAAAAATCAATTTGGATGTTTTTGAGTTGGTTTTAAAAAATCACAGGATAAAGACGAGTGATTAAAAAAAATGTGAAATTTTTTTTTTTTTTTTTTTTTGGTAGCTTTTCACAGGTCGCACTAACGTGGAAAAAATCCTTGGCGAAGGTTAAAAAAAAATCACGGTCAACCGTTTACTGATTTGACGCGGAATGCCGCATATATATTGATACACAGTTTAAATCGTACATAACAAACGGAGAAAGTTATTTTTCCTCTCTTCGATACGTTTGGTTTTTTCTTTTTTTTTTTTTTCTCTTTCTCTCTCTCTCTTTCCATACCAAAAACGAAGACAGAAAAAAATAGGAAAAAAACCGAACGCAGCGTGTAATTTTATACAAGCTCTATATTTACGTCAACGTTGACTGCCAATTAAAATTTGCGAATCCAGCCGCGTAGGACAGTAAAAAAAAAAAAAAAAAAGAAAATAGAAGTGTAAATATAAATGAAATCGTTGCTGGTTTTATTAATATATTGTGTACAGACATGGGGCAAATATATATATATATGTGTGTATATAAAATGCATGTTTTTTTTTTTCTTATACCGTTGCAATTTCACAAATCACGAATGTAACACGGGTGCATAAATATTGTGCCAATTTGTGCATCTGGCCGTTGATTTTATTCCCTGTAGCATGTATTAAAAAGCCACAGGAGGGAGGATCGAGACTATTTTCGAATTACACACGCAGCTACCAATTCTCTGCATACAAAGTTCGAGATGTATTTTTATAACGGTTCGAAACGTACCATATGCCGATGTGAAACAGATATGGCCAGTTGGTAATTTTCATCCCACGCATCCTTTGCTACCGATTATAATATCAAATCTACATGATAAAATTAGAGAAAGAAATTATTTTTACAGCTCCTTTTTTTTTCTTTTTTTTTTTTTTTGTTTCTTTTCTCTCTCTCTCTCTCTCTCTTTTTCTCTCTACGAAAGAATTTTTCTAGACAAGCAAACGCTTTTTGTATTCTTTGAATTTCTAACATGTCAGTTTTGAAATTGCGTTCCTCGAATAATATGAATCCAAATATTGATACACGTTTTGGAAACAATTTTTTTAGTATACTGATTATGATTTCAGAATTTTATTAATGTATGCAGAGTTATTCGTTAATTTTTTTTTTATTTTATCCCTTGTTCGAGGAAATTTCGCCAATGTTGACAATATCGCATACGAAATGAATTTAAATAATATCTCGTAACCGATTGATTTTAGAAAATAAATGCACTTCGTTGTTCTTTTTTTTTTTTTTTTTGGAACCCTTTCACACAATATTTCTCATTCGATACATCGAAGAGAAATTATTAATCATTCCTACGGGAAATGAATTTTCCTTATATTTTGCTAAAGTTGTTGCAATTACAAGTTGAAAACTTTGGCACCTGCCTAAGACTTGGATGATCAAATTATACGCTAATGAAAAAAAAAGAAAAAAAAAAAACTTTCCCGTGGTTAATATCTTTTTAATTCGGATTTATTGTACAACTTAATTCGTATACATGATGTAATTATAAAACCGGCAATTACCTGCCCGTAACGATTAACGCTGTAAAATTGAATTCGGTATATCAGGTATTTATACATTATACATGTATATTTTTTATATATAGATATATATGTATATATATTTACCGCAAGAGTAAAAGTATTTTTTATACGCATTGTGGTTGAGTGCTGTTTTTGCTCTACGCGAAAAATCGTCGTTGTTTTTTTCTTTTATCTTCAAAGCTTAGAATAATGAAAGTCGATCGATCGCGATCCAGAAAAATACTTTGTCCAGTCCAGGAATTATATAAATCGTGAGTTTAAAAGCGATCTGATTTTCGCATGAAAAGAATTTCGGAACGAAATGCCGAGAGTAGTGAATTTTGCGTATCTGTAAATCATCCTATCAATCGGAGCTTGAAGCTTTTAGCTGGAATTAATTCGTCTCTCTACGTTGCACGGGAATTAAATCCGGTAGAGAGAATGAGTGTAAAAAAAAAAAAAAGTGAAAGGAAAAAGCGAATGAAAAAATCGTAGAATTTAGAATTAATGGTTAGGTTTGATTCTAACCGGCACACTTTTGTCGGAATTATATTTTTTTGGTGGATACAAAAACCGTCGACTTGCAGTTGAAAATAGATTATCAAAATTGCTCGAAAGAAAAAGAAATGTCCGTTAAATCTTTGCAATTACGGCAATTTGATACGGTCAAAAAGCAACAGCTCGTCGCCTCGAGAAAGACGTTGATCGATTGAACTGATCGACTCTTACCTACGGTGGGTAAAAACGCATTTGCGATTGTAACAGAGCCGTGTAAAATGAGAATATTAGTCTTAAATCAGGCGTTTTATGTATCCTGCTTTCCTCTTTTTCGTCTTCTTTCTTTTTTCTTCTTCTTCTTCTTCTTCTTCTTATTCTTCTTACTTCCCTGCGGCTGCTGCAAGCGTTGCTTAATACTCTTGCCTCACTTCCGCGGGATACTTATTATTGCTCGGTGGGTACCTTCATAAATCTCAAGTGTTAATGAAAGAGTTTGGAATTCAATATGACGAAATACGTTGTACAGTTGAGGTAAAAAGTATAATAATACAATATGTCTGAATACTGATCGGACTCTAAAGAGTTTTCTTTTTCATTCGATTTATTAAAAGTTCATATTGAGACAAGAGCAAATAAATTGTCTGCAGATTTTTTGAGAACTACGATTTTGGCAAAAAATCCGATAGACGTTAATTATGAAATTGATAGATGATAATTTTCGATCCTGAATCAGCTGATCCTGATCGTTTATAACAATTCTTCAAATGTCACATCAGTATCAGATTTAGTTACGATTTTTATGCTTGCTCAAGCCTAACAATAAATTATACAAAATTCCTGATTTTCGTATCAAATCCTGTTTCTGTACACTTGAACTCTTCATAAAACAAACACAAAATCCAACTACATTTGAAATTTTATCTTTGCCGATATTTCAAAGCTGTAAAACGCCTCTTGTTTGTCTATACAACCCATTTTTATGGTATTAAAAGAAAAATCTACGATCTCAGAAAACCTGTTTAAACTCATACGAGAAGGTGGTCAGAATCTTGTCTAAACGATTTATTAATAAATTTTTCTTCTTTTATCACAAAATTGCGATCTCTTTATACACTGAGAAAAATTTCATTTGTTTCAGTAACTGTAAAAAATTGAGTAAAACAGATATCGTTAAAAAAACTGTTTCAATATTGTTGGAATTACGAAATACGAGGTACGCCTAAAAATTTTGCGCTATCGTCGATCCTTTTTCGGTAATTGCAACGCAAAATCAGTTCGTTCGGTTTACTCTACTTTTTTAGTCAAACAAGGCTTTGACGTCAATTTATCGTTGCACAAACATTAAATTTTCGCAACAGTCGGAAGAAAATCTAGCAACAGCGATCGTAATGAGAAAGAATATTAACGGATACTAGAATTTCCGGTAACGGCTAGAAAACTAATTTTCCTTTTTCTACCTAGAACTATATTTTTTTCGATTGTGGTAAAAAAATGAAAATAGTCAAGGACCGAGCGGTAACCGCTAGTAAAAATTTTTCTCATCGTCGGTGTACAGACGTAAGTGTACTAACATATATGATAATAAAAATAAATTACAGATGTCAAAAAGGGTAATAATAATAAATATAAATACACGAGTAAGAGCTTCCGTGTCGGGATCAAAAGTGGATGAAGAAAACTTGCGGGGTGAAAAATAGTCGGGGAGGGGGGGGGGGGGGGGGCGGGAGGAGGGTTTTGGGGATGCCGAATAGCTACGATGATAGTACACCTACTCAGCATTGAAAGAGAAAGTTATGCGGCTGTCCGCCCAGAGCGAGTTTCAAGCTGAAAGCTTAACCGTCCTGCGGAGAGCAGAGGATCGTATTTATGTTCGTTAACAGCTGTCCCATCTCTCTCATTTTTCTCCTCAATCTCTCTCCCTCTCTCACTCTCTACCTCTCTCCCTCTCTCACTCTCTTCGGTTAACACGGTGTATTATAGAGTGCCCAGAGACAGCCAACCGATTCTACCGGTAAACTATCGAATCGGAGGAGACAGACGTTGGATTTGTTGCAGAGATACGTGAGATTCCTGGGAAACGAGGAAATTTAGGAAACTGAGGATGCGAGATTGAAAATGTTGGGGTAAAAAGTTTAGGAGTAGGAAAAATAAGAAGGGGTGAAGCGAATTCCGTAGCGAGGAAAAAGCTGTCGGTATAAGAAAATTTACCAATTTTTGACAATATTTTCGACAATCTCGGAATTCCTAGTTGCGATTTGTAATTGATTGCGATTTTTTTAATTTGATTACGGATTTTGTAATCACGTTGACAAAACAAGTCACAAATCCCGTTTGAAACGGGTTCCGATCGGCGGTAAATGCAGTTGAAATAAATAGTGTACCAATTTTCGACAATATTTCGTACATCCTGGTTACAATTTGTAATTAATTGAATTTTGTGTTTTATTAAAATTTTGTAATTATAGCGACACATAAATTACAAATCACGTTTGTGTTTTGTATTTAGAGCAAATAGAAAACAAATCGCATATTTTATAGCTGTTTGCAATTGATTTTCATTCAATCGCAATTTTCAAATTCGAGCGTCTTTGATTCGATTTACATTTTGTAATGTCACGAATGGAATTAATTACTACGTAGATGTGTAATTAATATTTTATTTTACCCGGACTTCAAAATGCAAATGTAATTTGTATTCGAACTTCTTGCAATCGCATAAATACAATCACGCTTCGTGATTTCATTACTTTCAATTACAAATTGCAAACGTAATTCCTACTTTATTTCATTCTAATTACAAATTGCACGCGTAATATTTATTTTATTTTCGTTGCAATTGGTAATTTTATTATCGATTTGTAATTTACAAATTCTGGAGAAATCAAAAAATTCCGGAAATTTTCAAACACGACGAATCTTCTCGATTTTTCTACCTACGACCTTTTCAGCTTTATTTATCCTCGGAACAACATCAATTATTTTTTTCCGCGTTTTCGAAATCGTTTTAAACAAAAATTGTTTGAGAATTCAAGGAAGACGTCATATTATATTTTATTTCAATTACAATACGGAAGTATAATTAATATTTTGTTTCACCTCGATTTCAAAATACAAATGTAATTCCTAATTTATTTCATCCTAATTACAAGGTACACATGTATTTTTTAAGTTCATTGTCGTTTCAATTGGGAATTTTATTTGCAATTTGTAAGTTACAAATCCTGGACAATTTACAAAATACCAAAAATTTTCCTCGATTTTTTCACCCACCGCAATTCATTTTTATCCATTCTCTAAACAGACCGCGTCAATTCTTTTCCCCGATTTTTTTTTTCCAACACGTTTTATACACAAATTGTCAAGAATTTCAGGCAGACGAGATCGTAAAAGTGTATTTTTACACCAAAAGTGTAACAGAACCGACGATCGAATTTCCACAACATCCGGAAGCCGGCAGAGATTTTCGGGTCAAAAAGCGACGATCAGCTTTTAGCGTCGCCGGTTTGAGCTGGTGCAGTTAAAAAACCTGACAGGAAGACACTCAAGCCTCAGAGATCGTCGTGTCACAATGTTTTTACTTCACCGGTTAACGCCTTCGACCTGATACAACGATGATCGGGCGTTTTATTCCATCAAAGCGTTTCTTTCTCTCTTTTCTCCCTCCTTCTCTCATCCAGCAGACTTTCTTCATCCCACATCTCTCCATACAAATTCCACGCGATGTCGCAGATTTGAGATTCCAGCCTTAGAAACGATTCGTTAAAAATTTTACAAAAGTGAAATTGGATTTATCGCTGAAACGGTGTTTTATTTACGAGAGAAAAAACGAAAAATTGAAATAATAAAATACGAAAACGACTGGAACGATTTATTGTACGGATCAATAATTCATTATTTTAATTACCTTTTCGCTTTCCATACGGAGTTTTCTTTTTTTTTTTTTTTTTTTTTCTACTTTATTGGAAACGAAGGGGGATGATTTGCTTCGATAGCGAACAAATACATCATCGTATTGCTTGATTAATTGTTATTATATTTTTTTTTTTTTATCTTACCTCGTGCAGAAACGAAACTCATGAATTTTGAACCGGACGATTATGAGGGTTGGGAAAAAACGCGGAGTTCTCTTACTACGCGTAAAGCTTCTGCGAAGGGATAAAAAAAAAAAAAAACAATTCTTTTTCGTTTTTTTTACTTTCTTTGGAATATTAAATCTTCCACAGCTTACTTGTAATAAGAAAGTTACTCGTTGAAGATCTTGTCGGATGGATTTCGATGCGGTTCAACGGAGCGTAACGACTGCCGCTGCTGCATTGATAACTTTTTTTTTTTTTTTTATCTTCTACTAAAACCTGACGACATAGGCAAATCTACTCCGTGCGATACAAAAATACCGAATTTTAACGCGGGTTTTTGTAGACCCGAATTTCTTTGAAGCGATTTTGTTGCGTTTAGAGTTCGGAAATCTGAGAAGCTCAACAATTTGGAACTTTGAGAATTCGGTATTATAAATATGTCGATTAAAAAAATAGGAAATAAAATTATCACAAAGTCATGTTTTTTCACTCACCTTTCGCCGAAATAAGGGGATGGATTGAAATTCCCAATTTGACAAGTTCCGAAAGCACCGAATTCCGGGTTTTTCGGTGGCCAAAGTTGAAGTAAAAAAAGTTCCGAAAATGAGAAAATTACAAAATCTGAGACACCGAAATTTCAAATGATCCAAGATATTCAATTCCGTGAAATTTTACCACTTCGATCTTTCGTTGTTTTCTATTTTCGATCATTTTACATTTGGAAACCTGAACATTCCGATTTCCGATTTTTCTCATTTTTTACACCAACTCGTTGATTAAACTTCGCTGTGCGATTATATTCTAATTTTCGGAATTTTCTGCTATCGAAACTTTATTTTTTGTAATTTTCCTTCTATCGGTACTTTAGTTTTCGGAACTTTGCTCCGTCGTGACTTGAATTTTTGAAATCTCGCTTTACGAAACTTTGAGCCTTTTTTCTTCAGACTTTGATTACTCCCAAGTTTCGCCACCAAATAATTCGGAATTACGTCCTTTCGGAAGTTTTCAAATTCGGAACTTCAACCCTCACCTCTAAAATAATTCAAACCGTCTCGCGATAAATTCGCTCTGCATTATATTCAACTTGAAACTTTTTATTCCTACCGCTAATCAGGAATTACCCCAAACGTTCCAAAACGCCGAATTATTCTCCGAGACACATCTTTAATCGTTCATCAAATTAAATATCCACTCGAACCAGAACTTTGAAACCCTTCTCAGCATAGCTAAGAGAAAAGTGTCGAGTGGAGATTCGGTAAAAACAGGAATAAACAAATTCACAAATAGCCTCGCCGCCTCGCGTTCCATTCTTCGCTCGAATAATTCCGCTTATCTCAGTTAACGAAACATTCATACGTGTGCGTAAAGCGTCGATAAAATCAGTTTTATGGATCGGCGACGAGTCGGCGAATCGGATTGAGCATACATACGTACATTTGGGAAAAAAGGGGAAAAAAGGGGAAAAAAGGAGAGTCGATCTCGGAGGGAGAAGAAGAGAAGTGCAGATATAGTAGGAAGCCAAGTTACCGACAACTAGAAATTCTCTACACGGTATTATAATACAAAATATGTACATTATTATTTCATACACGTGTATTTTCGCTGGTATCTATGCATCGGGGAAAATTTTTCTATCGGGGAAAATTTTTCTCTCTCTCTCTCTCTTTTTTTCTCCTTTTCTCTCTCTCTCTCTCTCTCTTTCTCTCTCTCTATGTGTGTGTGTGTGCGCGCGTATATTCGCGAAGCGAAGAAAGGGCGAGTTATAAACGCGGAAGCGCGACCTCGGAGACATTTATGAGGGAACTTTTGTCGGAGTTCAACCGAGTTTGCATAATCGCACGCAGGACCTTCGGCCATTTATATAATACACACTACCAGCCCCCCTAACCTTGCCTAGGCCACCCTTACATCCTAGAATGCCGGGGGAAAGGATATTCGAAAAAAGGAAAGGAGACGGCTCGACGGGCTCTCTTTTACTCCTGCTTGTAATAACAGCTTTTTTTTAATACATTTCCCCCCCCCCTTTTTTTTTTTTTACTTGTCGTTCACTTTCACGTATCGCGTTATTATGTAGTAGCTCAGTTTCTACGCCCTTTAGAAGCCAATCTTCAACCCCGTGAATTGTTTTTGGATACAGTGAGAGAAATTTTTAGTTCCCGTTTGCGCTCGGTCATTGACTGTTTTTCATTTTTTTTTTTTTTTTTACCACAATCGAGAAATATAGTTCTGGGTAGAAAATGAAAATTAGTTTTCTAGCCGTTACCGGAAATTCTAGTATCCGTTACTATTCTTTCTCGTTACGATCGCTGTTGCTATATTTTCTTGTGACTGTTGCGATAATTTAACGCTCGTGCAACGATAAATTGACGTTAAAGCCTCGTTTAGCTAAAAAAAAGTAGAGTAAACCTCACAAACTGATTTTTCGTTGCAATTAGCAAAAAAGGATCGACGATAGCGCAAAACGTTTACGCGTTCCTTGTTTTTCGTAATTCCAACGATATTCAAACAATTTTTTGCTAACGATACCTGTCTTACTGAATTTTTCTAGTTACCATAACAAATCAAATTTTTCTCAGTGAATAATCGAGACGTTGTATATTTCCAAGAATCCTAGTGTGACAAAAGCTTAATTTACAAACATCTAAGCATCAATTGAGATTTACGTCAAGTGTTATCAGTTGGGTTAATTATCACCCTTATAAACTGATGATTCTCTCTCTCTCTCTCTCTCCTCTCTCTCTCATCTCTCTCTCTCTCTCTCTCTCTCTCTCTCACTCTCTCTCTCTTCTCTCTCTCTCTCTCCTCTCTCTCTCTCTCTCTCTCTCTCTCTCTCTCTCTCTCTCTCTCTCTCTCTCTCTTCTCTCTCTCTCTCTCTCTCTCTCTCTCTCTCTCTCTCTCTCTCTCTCTCTCTCTTCTCTCTCTCTCTCTCTCTCTCTCTCTCTCTCTCTCTCTCTTCAATTAAACAATTTAAAATTGGCCAGAAATCGATCATTCTTATTTATTTTATTATTACCCGGTTATCGAATATCGATTATTTATATTAGTGAGCTACGAAAAGCTCTTCAAATTACGACAAGGATTACAGGCAAAAAAAAAAAAAGAAATAAAAAATCCTTACGCTGATTTTTAGCGATTTATCTAACCACAAGAATAAATTCAAGTACACTTTTGCGTGTTTCAAATTTTTCCACTCCCTTTTCTGGCAAAAAGTAAAATCGTTCGATGCTTTGAATGAGAAATTTTGTGTTTATTGTCACTCGTAAATATTCACTTTCGTGGCAAAAAAATATGTATTGACGATATTTCGAAAGACGTTATTCTGTATAGATTGTGTAGTAGCCGGTACTTATTAAGGCCGTTCGCTTTTACGACTCGATACCGCAGCTGCTATTATTATACGTATCTCTATATATATATATATATATATATATATATGCTCTGTCCGGAATTGATTTCTACTTTTTTTTTTCTTATTTTTGGTTACCAATACAAATGAAATAAAATTTTTACACACGTAATCTCGTCCAATGTCTCGATTCGTTCGATAATAATCGATTAACAATGATAATTTCAAATTCGAAAAAAAAAAAAAACGTTCAACATCGACATTTTGATTCTTGGTCCACAACGGAGAAAAATTAGTGGAATGAAAATTTTCAAGAACATGAACCGACGCTTAAAAAAAATATGTTTCGTATAATCCCCGAGATTATTCAACCCTGTGTATAATTATTCGTTTATATTTTTTATCCATCGTACTAAAGTTTCGATCAGAAAAATTAAAGTAGATTCCATGATAGCCGATAATCTCAACAAAGAGATCTAAACATCAAGGAACTTGAAGGTCCGAGTGTTACTTTTATTTTTTATTTTTGTTTTTTTTCTGTTTTTTTCCAAGTTCAAAAAATTCTTTTCATAAAAGACATCGCTCCTTCAATTAAACCTCTGCGGCAGTGCGAACGTAAATTGAAAAATTCTCTATTTAATTGTATAAACAATTTCGTAGTTCAAAAGAATCGAGAATCAAAGAACACGTTGTTCAATTTTCTCGCATCTACGAACCCTCTCAATTTCAAGAAGAATTATAAATAAATAAACAACACGGAGCGACCGTCAAAATTTCATCAAGCACGTCGATACGTACATATGTATATATATATATATATGTATATAACTATTTTTATTCTACGTACGCTGTGATCCGAATAATAATTTGCGCATTGATATCGACTATTTAATACGTAATAGTCGAGATTATTGAAATCTTTTTCTTCTTAATTCTTTTTCCACCGTCATCATCATCATCATCATCATCATTATTATTATCATTATTATTGTTATTATTATTATCGATACAAATGCTTGTCGATTTTATAATCGTTTCGCGAAGCGCCGGGGCGTTAATTAATTAACAACAAGATTATTATACACGCGCTGTTGTGTTTTGAACCAGTTTTAAATCAGCGATCAAAAAAAAAAATTAAAAAAACCGCCAATCAATTTGCTCCGTCTTGGTTTTTTTTTTTTTTTTTATACACCTTTTTTTTTCATTCCGTTATTCAACTCGGTAGCTCTGATCCCGATTCTGCTGCTTCTGGGACAGCCAAACGCTGTAATTTACAACTCCATAATAGTTCCTCTCATCTCGCTCTAATTAGCCGGTGACTAAGACACTCTCCAAATATGTTGACTCGACTAATTGCTTGGTAAAGGCCGAAATAATCGAACTACGAGAAACCAATAACTGCCGAATAATCCGGGCGCACATAATATCCGTATGAAATTAATCTCAATACCTTCTATTTTTCTAATCGAAATTTAAACAATTTTCAGAATTTTTTCTTACGCTTGAAATTTCGTCAATGTTTCCTTTGTTTTTTTTTTTTTTTTTTTTTTTAACTTCAACCTTCTTTTTCGCTCAAGTTAAGAAGCATAAACTCAGCTTGGCAAATAATAACCTGTCAAAAAATTATTCATTAAATTGTGATGTGACAAATTTTACGATTCGTATCGAGGAATGAATTTTTCAAATCTTATCAAAATAAATTGCGTTTCTTTTCTGACAAGATATTTCATGATTATTAATTCGAATCAGGTAAATCAATATTTATCAAAGCGAGTGAGTTTTTATTCGAAGCAAATATTGCATGCATGTAAATTACCCGAATCGAGAAGACGTTGAATTCTGATATTCGAAGCTTTGCTTCTAATATACATATATAGGGAATTCCATGCCATTTCTGATTTTGTTTAAATAATTTTCCGCAATTGTCCCAACTCTGAAACAGTACCCTGAATTTTTGGCTGACTTTTTATTCAACTGCTCAATTATTTATAAATATTTTAAATGATTTTGAAAAGGACTTTTTTTTCAATACTTTCAAAAAATTATCAGGAACTGAATTTACAATTTCAATCATTTCAAGACCGGACAAGATGGGCCTTTTAATTTTTTTTTGTTCGACTTAAACATTGTTCAAAGAGTCTGAAAATTTCCCAACAATTCTAAAAGGTTGTATTTTTGATTTAGAACATTTTTAGCACCGTTTGTGAAGCGGTTTTCGTCTATTTTTTCTTACATTCTCACTTTCTTTCATCAACTTGATAATGAAACCAGTTTAAAAATGTTTCAGGATAAAAATAAAACTTTCGAGAATATTCGGTGGATTTTTGCACACCGTTTGAACAATTTTTTATTCGACCAAAAACATTAAGAATGTTAAAAAAGAAAAAAAAATTGAAGAATAGAAAGAAAAAAAAAAAAAAACAGCACATCATGGAATCGGTCTGGAAACGTATCGAAAAGAAAATACAGTTTTTGAAAATTTGAACAAAGATGCGTTTGAAAATCACTCAATCAACATTTATACAAATAATTAACCAGTTGAATAAAAAATTTGAAACAATTCACGCCGGTGTTTCGGCGTAGCAGAGAAAATTTTGTACAAAATCGAAAATAGCGAGAGCCAGACGTCCGTTCGGATCGCATGGAATTCTCCATATTATATATATATATATATATATATATATACAATACGAGACGGAATCCCAACCTGACCTAGGATCCCAGAACCACGTGGCGGAGAAGGAATTCTATTGGTCCGCAGTTTTCAGCCCCCCTCCGAAAGCTCAGCGGCACGTTCGACGCTTCAATGCCGTGTTTCAGTCGACACTCGGCGTCGTCCATCGCGTATCCGGGCTCCAAAGTTTCCGGCCAAAATTCGCACTGAGAATATTGGATTTTGTTTAATTTTCCAGCCCGGTGACCGTCGCGATTAATTCAGTGAGAAAAAAAATAAATAAATGTGCCAGCGAAATTGATCAATCGATTGGCTCAAATTTGGTGATTTGGTGAAATTCAATGCTGAGAATAATTTGGCATAAATTTAGTGGGTCGGTTTTTGCAAATGCGATAAAAAAAGTAACATCGACGGAAAACGGTGCGGAGATTTTTGTTTTTGTTTGTTTATTTATTTTTTTTTTCTTCTTCATCGAGCATCGCGTGTAATTAATAATAGCTAGCTGTTCTGAACAAGTGATAGAATTTTGAAAATTTCGTGACTCGCGATCGTGTCTTTAAGTTATTCTACTTTAACAATATCGCAATAATTCAACCTGTGGGTATAAGTTGAAGGTTTTTGTGTTTTTCTTTTTTAATAAGATCCGTTGATTGAACGATTGGAATACAAAAATTTTTCATGACATATCACGATTCAAACAATTTTCATATCGATCGAAAACATTCTCATTATGAAAAATACAATCGAAGTAAGACGGTAGAATATAACGGAAAATTCTGTCTTATAATAACGAGGTGATTAGTTTGTACGTCGTTTTGTCATTTCGAAAATTTCACTGTTAAAACTTTTTATTCAAATTTACTCGTGAGAATTATATCGTTGTTAAATTTTTTTTTTTTTTTTTTTTTTTTTTTTACCAAGAAAGTAATACATTCTCAAAAAGAATAGTGATTGTGTTACCAGTAATGTAATATCACTGTTTTCGAGTCACCTAAAATTTTTCGTAACGCAAGTTTTTCCTTGATAAATAATTACACAAAATCAGTTGCGATAAAAGAAAATCCCGAAAAGATAATTTCAAGTTCGAAAAAGTTTCCCAACAACAATTCCCGCTGTAATAATTATTCGACAAAGAAAACTGTTTTTCATATTCGTCAGCTTGACTTCGTTTCAATTTATTGAGGAAACAAAATTCACTCCCGACAGAATAAATAATAATAGGTACATAAATTAATGTCGTCTGCTTAAATTGACGAGAATGATTACTGGTGTACGGTCAAAAAAAAAAATCTGTTCCTTAGAATTTAATCGAAGACTTTCTTGTTCGAACGAAGGTTTTTTTTTCACTCAGCCGCTCGGCCTCTTTGCCTGTTTTTTTTTTTTTTTTTTTTTTTTTTCGCAAGATCGGGAAGATCGTTGAAAAACGTCGACGAATAAGTATAAGGGAGATAAAGTGTGAAATAAACCGAATCCTCGGGGCGGTTTCCCGCTATTTCGTTCCCCATTCACTCCACCAGACTGCGAATTCCGACGTTTTTACTTCCGGTGAATTCTCCCCCCTTTTTCATCCCCTCAATTTAACCGAGGGCTTTAAAATGCCGGACAACCCCCCGATTAGCATTTATTGACCATTTGTCCGAAACGTTTAGGCAATTGCATTCGTCAAATTTATCCACCTCTCGTTTATATTTTCAACACGTCTTGAAAAAATGAACGCGAAAACGTTTCGCGCTAATTCGGAACCGTCAGAGTTGATTCCGAGCGATGTTTGAAAATTTATCGCCAGATGGCGCCAGCGCTCAACGGCTCTCGCGGTAGAAACATTATCGGACATTAAATCGAACCCGAGTTCTTGGCGCTGAGCAATTTTTTCCATTTTTAAATTCTTTCCTCCGCTGCCGTTACGTTTCAGTTTCTGAAATCACGTAAAAACGCCGTAGGTACGAATTTTTTAAAAACTTTTAACACCGTCTTGGACGCTTAAATCACGACTGTTTTTTTTTTTTTTTTTTCTTTTTCTACCGACTTCTGTTGATTCATCTCCTTTAATCGCGTCCTCGTATACATTTCACCGAATTTCTGCAGATGATCGTTGAGTTTTGTGTATTCAATATTACAACTCGACGTTTACGTGCTGTACGTTGAATTCGTTAAACCAATTTAGAATCGCCACTCTAATGTACGTTTAATGCGTGCACTTGAGACATAACGTTGATTCAAAGTATGACGTAAGTGACTCTGCGTGTAATTTTTTTTTTTCTTTTTTTTTTCTTCTTCTTCTTCTTCTTTTTTTTCCCTTTTTTCTAATAGCTGTGGGAATGGAGTGCTAAATCGTCGGATGCCTCTGCACGCACGGTTGATAGTTTCTGTCCATCTGTAATAAAGTTTCGAATACCGCGTGAGCAGGGGAAAAAGATACTTACTTCGTAGCTGAGAACTGAGATATTGTTAGCGTGATGTAACGTTGGTTTTGTTTTTTCTCGCTTACCTCTTTATTTATTTATTTATTTATTTATTCATTTATTTATTTATTTATTTATACTTATTCTTGTACAATTTTTTTTCCGCTCTCGCCAACACCACGTTTGTATAATTAAGAGGTTTATAGAAATACGGGAGGAATTGAAGAGCGGCTGAATTGGAAGAACAGAAAAAAGAAAAAGACGGACGACGTGATTTAAGAAAAAATTATACACAAGCAACACTCGAATCTCCCGCTTAATTCTTCTCTTTGGAGTTTAACTTCGTGACTTTGAACGAATTCCGATTGTCACCCCGGTCGTTTTTTTTTTTTTTTTTTTTTTCTCTTTAAAGCTGAATACCCCTTTCAGTTAGCACCCACTTACTTCATGCTGTTTGGACAAACTCTTTTTCCGCTTCTCCTTTTCTCTCACGATGTTTCTATTTCGAGGTACTTTTTTTTTATCTCTCTTTTATTTCATTTTGTCGTACGTTGAAACTTTTCGCGAAAAACGTTCGTTCAAACAACTTGCCCTGTGTCTCGTTTGCACAAAATTATTTTGCGATGTTTTAAAATAATATTTTCGCTTACATTTATCGAATTTTTATGACGATTAAGTTGAAAAGTTGCAAAAAAAAAAATTAAAAATTAATGATTTCTCCGTATTTACAAAAATCTAGATACCGATCGATGAATTTAATTTTGAAAAAAAATCGAGAATCCAGAACACGGTTATGATTCTTGTATTATTTTCTTTCCGTGTGACTTTTATCTCCTGAACAATAGTTTTAATGCAGTATTTTAAAAACGATTCTTGTGCAAATCGATAGGATAAAAATGTCACAAGTGTTTTTTAAATCCTGATTACAGAGAGCAAATGAATTTTCGGATTTATGATACAGGCATCAAAGAAATTTTCTCATCATCTCTTGCAGAATTCAATTTTCATCTCATCTAAACACTTTTCTTTTCAACTAATCACGAAGCTTACACCGAACTTTACATTCACTTTTGAAATTGTTCGACCATCTTCTCGGTTACTTTCAGGCATCATTTATTGTTCGTAATTTTTAATATCTGCTCCGGTTCCATCAATCTTCTCTCAGGTTTTTCCCCTCTTTTTCTCTTCTTTATCATTAAATCGAATAACCTCTAACCGCGAGCAATTCTTGTCCACCAAAAAATAATCACAGAGATCCGTCTCTGTTGAACATTATCGATCGTCAATTCATCTTTATTCCTCTTCCTGATTTTGTAATTTTTTTTGTTTTTTTTTTTCTTCTTCCTTCTTCCTTCTGTTCCAAGATCCTTCCCACCGTTCTATATCTCTCTGTTTATCCGTTCTCGCAGAACAATTCAGTCCTTGTTCGTAAAATTATCGGGACGAACACCGCGGATAAAAGAACAAAACATATCGACACAGACGTTTCTGTTTAGGAAACGATTCGAACGAAGCGATCGAGAGTATAATTAGGCATATAGGAACGGTTACCTATCAGCTGTACCCGACAAAACGTTTCTTTTTTCCTTCTTGTACGGTACCTTCTCTTTTTCACCGCCTATCCATCCGCCTATCTCTCCCGCATGGTAAATCGTCGAGGCTCCTGCCTAATGAACAGGTAGACAGGAGAATCGGGGTGCGGAAGAATTAACTCTCGGATTACAATAATTAACTACAAAGGCACCAGCTGCGAAAAAACGACGACAACCAGACTCGACGGACTCGTTAAGGTGGCTTTTATTTTTTATTCCTCATTCGTGCGTCGATTAAAAAACCATTTTCCCCACCCTCGAAAGATGGAAAATATGAAAAAACGAACTTGAGAAAATTGAAAGAATCAAAAATTACTTCATAATTTTACCTCGAAATATTCACCACCCAACGACGATGAGAATTTATTTTCAATCGATTTTAGGAAACTCGTAAGCAACGTGTAAAAAAATTTATTTTTCATTTTCTTTTTTCAATCGATTGTAGTTCAAAAAAAAAAAAACAGCGCAGGCATTAAACTCACAGGTGAAAACAAATTGCGGGAACCTTACGAGGGATCGTTAAAAATGACAATTGATCGGGAGGAAAGAGGAAAAAAGCAGAAAAATTGCGCGATAAGATAATATCGTTGAAATTAGAGTGAGACGAGAGAGAAGAAAAAAAAAAAAAAATCTTTTTTTTTTTTATTTTTCCTTTTTGTTTTTTGTTCCTCATAATGCAGGCGATCGGAGGTCGCGATTTCAAACCAAGTGACGAAACTTGAGAGACTGGAGCAACGATAATAAAATTAAAAAAAAAAAAAAAATAATAATAAAACAAAATAAATGTATGCAGAGAAAAGTGAGGAAAAAAAAAAAAGAAAAAATTTACACAGAAACAAAGAGGGAAGGATATTACGTAGGATAATGATTCCGAAGTAATTTTTAACGCGGATATTATTATGCTCTCCGAAAGGAGGATAACACTGGCTAATCCCTGCGAAGACAGCGGTCTCGCTACTTCCGGTGAATTGGGCGAACCTTCCTGTTCCGGCGAATTTGATGGCGAAGTTTGCATCGCTCGCGACGATGATCGCAAACGCGATTACGAAAATCACGATCCGAGGTATTTTCTTCGAGGGATTATTATCTGATTCTTTTTTTTTTTTTTTTTTTTTTTTTCAAACATTTTTTCCGTTTGTTTTTCCCTCGCCATTTTTGATTTCGTTAATCGTTTCTTATACGATTCTTGTAACTCTGAACGGCACTGATTTATTTTCGATTTTCCTCACAAACGGTTATATTTTCGTTTTTTTTTTTTTTATATATATATATATGTATATTTTTAAAGATCGAAACGGAATAAAATTTTTTTCGATTTTGGAAAAATTTCTGAAAGATTCTTCGATCAAAGACGATTATTTGACGTTGAATCCGAAAATGGAAACTACTTTCGTTTTTTTTTCTCTTTATTATGTATATTTAAATAATTTGAAGAAAATTAAAATTCCTGAACCTACTTAATCTGGTATTTTTATTGGTAATTAGTCATTTTCATTCACCAAACGGATGATTATACATGTACAAAAATGAATGATTCCCAATTTATGCAAATTTAAGAATTTCATTATTTTGTTGTTAAAACAGCTAAATAAATGTTAAAAATAAAATAGTTTACACACCTGGATTTGGCCTGGAATGATCGTCTCTGATCGAAGAATTATTGAGAATATTTACGGCAATTTTCGTTCATCTTCAAAAATTTACAAAAAAAAAAAAAAAAAAAAACAAAAGTTAGGACGATCGTATGAAAAAAAAAATCACGAACGAAATGAAAATTGGCGAGTTGGCATGGAATACCTCATATATATGTACATTGTATGGGTATTTTATTTGTGTACCCGTTATTTTACCAACTTTGGAAATAAATTCACAAAACTGACGCATGTAATGCTTATTTATGATAAACATATGGTGAAGAAAGAAAGAAGAAAAAAAAAAAAAGAAAGCGGAATGAAGAAGTCGCGATGTAATCACGCGATGTCGGAAAAAAAGAAAAGTTTCAGCCTCGTGTGTTAGTTTTTTTTTATTTTTTATTTTTTTTGTCATACCTATTAACCGAAAAGAAATATATTATTGTTTACTCGGGTTTTCGCGATTCGAAATAGACAAAGTTCAATTCCACGAACAAAAAAAAAAAAAAAAAAGAAAGTAAAACTCAAATTGCGATTCGTTACATCTCGGACCGAAGAAAAAGTTTCTCTGTCTTCAACTTTTTATACCGGCCTCACGATCGCGAATCAATGACATATTTTGCTCTTCTAGTGTAGAATTTTTGATTTTTTTTTTTTTTTTTATGCCTCCGACGAATTTCGTTTCCGGTCGTATTGTTTGTTCCCTTTGCGAAAAGTGGAACGATTGTTCGCGATTTCTGCGAAAAAAAAAAATAAATAAATAAATATATAAAATACCAAAGAAAGAAAGGTTAAAAGATGAAAAAAAAAAAAAAAAAAGAAAAGAAACCGTGTTAAAATTAATGCAAAATGGTTTTATCTCGCGAATCGCTGGCGAGATCGATCTTTCACAGAGATAATCTTTCCGATCTGTAGGTATATCGCGCAGTGCACCATCAAGCAGCATTACTATCCGGAAAGTGGTTGGGGATGGGTCGTGGTTTTTACAGGAGTCCTGGTGCACGTACTCGGCGCAGGGATACACGGGGCTGCTGGAATATGGTTGACGGAGGGGATGAGAAAGTATCGACAACCCTTGGTCAGCGTAGGTACGTTTATCCCCCCCTCAGGCCTCTTGCAGTATCATGCGATATACATCCAGCAGTGATTTTACCACCTCGTCGTGCGAATCCTGCGACTCGAAACTTGTGCGAAGTGAATTTTTCCACCCCCGCATATTTAAGGGTGGAAAAGTAAATCTGTTTTAAATTTTTATCGTAAGAATTTGGAAGGGATTTACTTCTTTTCTTAAACAGAGGTACGACTGTTTCTTATTGAAAGGTTTTTAAAATAATTTGAAAAACTTTTTTCTTTATTAAATCGAAATTCTTCAGCTTTCAAATGCATCCTGTTTCATTACGTCCCGTCAATTAGTCTAGTTACAATAAAACCTCAAATAAGATGATCATTTCCTTGGTCTCTGACTCGAAAAAACCCCTTTGAGAAAGATATTGAGTACGATGAATGAAAAAATTTGAAAAAAAAGAATTTCACCTAAACAAGAAAAGTTTCAATCTACCTAGAGTTAAAAAAAAAAAAAAAAAAAAAAGTGATGAACTTGAATTCACGCAAAGAATATTTATACTCTTATATAATTTCGTTCTCCTGTCAGGTATGTTACAACAATAATTCCTCGTCAATTCTAATCGTTCGGTTTTTTTTTTTTTTTTTTATTTTTTTTTTTTTATGCAAGGAATTCAAAGACAGGCCCACCTACGGCGGTATGAATCATCGCGAAATTCGCGAATAACACACTGGCGATAAATAAAAATAAAAAATTCAACCGAGTTATGAGGAAAAAAAACGAAAGGTATAATTAAACGCATTTATATATATATATGTATGTATAAAAAGAATTCAAGGTACGT
This sequence comes from Neodiprion lecontei, assembly GCF_021901455.1. Taxonomy (NCBI): domain Eukaryota; kingdom Metazoa; phylum Arthropoda; class Insecta; order Hymenoptera; family Diprionidae; genus Neodiprion; species Neodiprion lecontei. Next base: position 20,674,955 of record NC_060266.1, on the reverse strand, counting down.
TATACTATATGAAGAAGTATACGATGTATCAAATTGCGTGAAATTTTGCAAGCAGGGCGCGTAAGCCCGGCTTTTTATTTTATAAGTGTAATAATCTGGGACGAAATTATATCGCGAAGGGTGAATTTGAATAAAAAAGGGAAAACCGGACGGGCAGAGAAAGGCGCCGGTTCTATTTTCCTTTTGTTCCCAATTTCAAGTAAGGGATGTTTCTGGAATCCTGCGGTGTACTTTGGTACTGGAATGATGAAATAAAAAATGAAAAAAAAAAAAAAACAAAAAAAACGAAACAATCAAGGACGCGTTATACATTTTCATATCCTGCAGGACGGCTGCGGGGCGTATTGTTTTACTAATACCCAACCCTCGTCTTTTCTTTTGCTTTGAATTTGAGAATTAACCCGGTGATTTAAAGAATGAAAGGAAAAATTCACTGGATTTTAGTAAAAGGTCGTCATTTTTTCTTACAATTTTTGTTATATTGTTCCATGTCAATGTGAAATTGTTCCATTTTTTAACATTCGATATGAAAGTGATTTCGATTTTTTTAAATTTATCGCATCACATCGTTTCTTGTAAAATATATGATAATTTTTTTTTTGGCGAAAATAATCTTCCGAGTATTTGAAAAAGTGGTCGGAAAATTATTCGATTTTTATTGTCAAATGAATGAAGCGATTAATAAGAGAGAGATTCGAAAAAAAAGAGATCCCTAAATATTTTTCTCCTCGACGTCTGTATACTTATGATTTAATTAGTTTAACAATTATCAGCTCCTTAGAATTTCTGCGTCGTAAATAAACTGTCTGATTTCGTAACTTGTACACGTTCAACATATTTATTACTTCTACAGACTTGCGTGAGTGAGCATTATTACACACTCAGCCACGCCAATTACGCGAATAAACGCCAATAATGCAAAATGACTCGGAGAATCGCGAATCGAAGGAACAATTTAATGTTCAATACCTTAATTATGTCGTAATAACCGGTAGTTAAATTTTTTCATTCTTTTTTTTTCCGCCTTCAACGATTTAGTCAAATCAAACTTGTAAGATTTTTTCAATGTTCATGTACTACAGTCAATTCATGTATAACAACATTTAACCTATTTTCACATTAACGATTAATGTTCTTACAAATTGCCTCGTTTTATTGACAAATTCAACTTTTTCTACTTTCCGTAAGAATTTTCGTCGATCATGTAATTACGAAAAGAATTTACAATTCAACGAAAAAAATTGGTTCAACAATTTAGAAGCAGCAATGTTACTTGGAATAAATCGCACGATTGCGAAACTCGACTGTAAACGTGGTTCGATGAAAATTTTATTTAAAAAAAAACACAACAAAAAACTGTCGATAAACGGTTGATATTATTTCTGAAATAGTGCGGCGAGTCTCGCGGCTCGTTAGGCGGTGAAATTGGTAAGAGCAGGTATTTAGGACACATAAACGTTGCAATTTGTGTTTGTGTGCGAGCTGAATCGTCCACCTGCCAACCCTCGACTTTGTTTAAAAACCTGCATCCCCTTAAAAACGAGGGTTGAAAATTTTTCACAGAGTTAAAGGGGAGGCTTCACCGTTCTGAAATTAGAAAACGAAGAACTTTTTGCCAAGTTTTGCAAACATCCCGACATTCGATTTGCGATTATTTTGGTTTAGTAGGCGTAGTTTTTTTAGCCTCATTTATTCCTACGAAATGTTTGATCGCTAATTTAGTTTTATTTTCCATTAATTTGTTTTTTATCAGAATCAATTTCCTCGTAAATGAAATTACTCTAAAATTTTTTCTTCATTTGTTTCTTTTTCTCCGTGAGAATCAAGATCGTTGTAAATAAAATTATTCCACTAAATTTTCATCCGTCAGCTGAAACGCTGTCATTGTGTGATTAATTTAATTGACAGTTTCTTTTTTTTTTAATTTTTTTTTCTCAGCTCAAGTTTACTTGCTTATAAATTACTAATAACGAATCTTCTCTTTATTTTCGAAACCGGAAGTTATGATTGGACGTCAATAAATTCTGAAGCCCGGTGACGAACTTTTCGTATGATCCAGAGACTTTGTGTAATATGTAACGAAATAATAGGGGGGATGATAGATAAGCCATTGCGAGTTGGCTGGTATAACTTTAAAGTTTCGGAATTGAAAATGCGGAATAAACATCGTTCGGCTTGAGGAATGGCGCGATAAAAATCTCGACAAGGGATATGAAGAAGGGTAGGTGGAGGAAAAAAAAAAAGAAAAGAAAATAAAGGAGAAAACAAACAGTAAAGAAATTTAGAGACCGAGGAAGAAAAAGATGAAGGATTATAAAAGATGGTCTATGAAACGAGACGCGGTAATCCGAATCTGATTTTCTTCCTTTTCTCTCTCTCTCTCTCTCTCTCCCTTTGAAGAAAGGGAAATAAAATTCCCGGAAATATTAAACGGTTTGTTAAACGGAAGGGGCGGGTTTGAAATTCAACAACGTTCGTTCAACTCTCGCCTCGAGCAGCGTTGGGTAATTTTAGGGGGCAACTTCGAAGGGGCACGCGGTGAAAATTAAACCCCTATTTCGGACCATATTTATGCGGAGCGTCAACAGCATCGAGGTAATTTTGAGGGTAATTCTGAAGGAAATTAACGCGAGGGGTGACGGGCTGAATTTTAAACAAAAGGAGAAACCCGTTCAAGCGGTAACGAAGAATTATTATTGCTGCAGCTAGCCGAAACAACGAAATTCTTCGTGAATAATTGGTCTAATTAACTTATTCATTCGTTTGGTGTTTCCAAACGAGTTGGTATAAAAATTAAAATTTCATTCATTTCAATCTACCACGGAAATACTTTTTCCAACAATTTTTTCTTCAAAATCGTTTCTCAAGATTTCAAAGCCTGACGAGAACATATATTTCGGAAAAATATTCTCAGAATTTCAAATACTTCTCCACTTTGTAGAGGTTTGAAAAAAATTTCTCGTCATCGAATTTATTTTTGTTTTTTCTTTTTTTTTTTTTTCTTACCATACGAAGAAAGAAAATATAACAAACGAGTCAATTTGTATTCAATTACGAATACGAGGTAAAAAGGGATCGATAAAAATATAATAAAATTAAATTAGAATTGTAAAATTTTGATGGATCGTAACATCGTGTTTGAATAAGAAGAAGAAGAAGAAGAAGAAGAAGATAAATAAAAATGATGAAGTATAATAAATCGGTACACCGATGATAAAAAAAAAAACAAAAAAAAAAAAAAAAATAAGGAAACTCTCCGCGGCGTATGAAGAAGAGAGCAAAAGAAAATTAGATAATTCGCATCGGTGCAGCACCTTGCGGATATTCCGTAACAGCGACCTAGATACCGAGATTTTATTTTTTCGGTGGTACGAGGAGGGCGGGAAGGCCTTTCGGCTTGTGGCTGAATAAAATGGCATTTCGGGCGCGAAGATTCGTTGATAAAACCGTCACCCTGGTCGTCGACCCTCGAGGTTCGTCGTCGCATAGGGGCGAGCAATCGAGGATGTCTCGTCCCGATCCCGTCCTTGCTCCACGTGCCCCAGACCCTCGTCTCCGAAAGTTTACCATGGAGCCGAGGGGAAGAGAGGCGGATATAGATAGATGGTTGTAGTTAGTTTTTATTATGCTGAGGGATCGGGTTCCTCCTCCTCCTGCTCCTTCTTCCTTCCTCCTTCCGCCAACAAACTCGATTCTCTATGTATGAACAGCCCTCTAGTTGCCGAAATAATATGCGAAGCCCCAAGATGCGAAAGTCGGGATAAAAGAATTGGGACGGATGACGGAAACCGATACCTTTTTACCAACTCCTGATCTCAATGCTGAACTTTATGTTGTACATTTTTTTTTTTCCTCAGATTTAACCAATAGGACAATCACTGTTGTAATCTGCTCTACATACGTCGTGTAATCGCTTCCACTTGTAGCCGCTTGTAATCCTTGCATTCCTTTTTTATCCGTCATGTTAACTCTACAATCCTTGAAATCCATGTGATATTATTTTAATCACTTGTAATCACTTGTAATATTTGTAATCATTGTAATCTCTTTCCAATCCGTGCAATCTTCTTGTAATCTTTGCGGTCTTTCAGTAGTCTTTGTAATTTTTACTGCCTTTTGATTCTATATCTTGTAATCTCTTTGTAACGCTTGTAAAATCCTTGCAATCATTGTAATCTCTTTGTAATCCCTGCAATGTTTTTGTGATCCCTGTAGTCTTTTGCAGCCTGTGCAATCTTCTTGCAATCTTTGCTGCCTCTGGAATCTTTGTAATTGTTGCAGTCGCTTTGTAATTCTTAAAATTTTTTTGAAATCCACGTAATGTTTTAATGACCTTTGTAATCCTTACCGTTCCTGGAATATTTACAACTTTTGTAACCTATCCTTATAATCTCTGCAATCTTTTGGTAATCCTTGTAATATTTGTAATCACGTGTAATACATGTAATCGTAATCGGCGTACGCCACTTTTACACAGTGATTAACCCCGTGGATTTAACCTGGCTATCTGAATTTTAATTTTTGAACCTGTTTGAAAATTATCTTGCAGAGATAAAATACTGATGAAAATAAATCGATGCGAATTTATTGATTCGTCACAGTGAAAATATGTCAAGAGAAGGAATTCAATGAATTGTAACGAAAATTTTTTTACTGATTTAAAACCCGTGTCGAGCAAATTTTGATGCCACGTTAATTAAAAACTTCTTTACTTTTTATGGTAATGTCACGCCATTCGAAAGAAAAGATTGAAAGTGTCGATAACTGATGAAATTCGCCACGTTTCTTCTATGCAAATCAATTCCTCAGTTCAATTCCATGCAACTAAGTAACAAAAAGGGCCGTGCGAATAAATATTTGTCTATGATCGTTATTTCTGTTCGATCTGTAGGAATTTCCACTTCCGTTTCACCGATAGGTAAATCACTAGATAGAGGCATAGAATTCGTGGTACAGACACTCGTCGAAAACAGATTAGCTTTTTGGAGCCGAGACGGAATATTGTAACAATACCCAAAACCGAGTAAACGCGGTGCAAAAAGAGGATTTCCACCCCAAGACGAGGTCTGAAAGCACGCGCGATTAATTAACTCGTCACTTCCACAATAATTAGTGAGGTACACACGATTCCTCAAGTTTTACCGAGCGAAAAAACATTCGGGAGAATTTTCTGCTCAGATCAGAGCTACGAAAAAGAGCTTAAGAAAAGCCCAAGTCTCTATTCAAATTTAATATCACTATTCGTACCTTTCACCATTAATTGTCTTTTGTTGGTGTTCGAATATAACGAATGCAATTATTTAGTCTAGACGCAAAATTTTATCATGCCATTGAATTGCCGCAGATTGCCCTTGAATTTTTCTTTCCAAAATTGTAATCAGCGATCCAAATCAGATGTAAGTAAGTAAGTGGAATTAAATTTTAGGCCGTTAGAAAATATCGCGATAAAAATGCGAAACACGTTTACGTTTTACTTTACTTTTTTTTTTTTTGTCATCAAAAACTCTGACACAGTTTTTTGGAAAACTGAAGAGGAGAATAAAAAAATGCTGCAATTACGATTTTTTTTTTTCTCCTCATCAAACAAATGGCACTTGTAACCTTTTTTTTTATCTCACTCTTCGATTCTGTACTTTTGGAATGAATGAAAATATTTTTATTTTCACTTAAATTTTTTCTGCAATTACGAAGAAAATCGAAGAGATAGAGAAATAAAGGTTTTACTCCATAAAATTTCAATAAATTTTCTCTCTTTCTCTTTTCTATTGCGGGCCTTGTCAAGGGAATGAAAAACAGCTGAGAACTTTTTTATAAAATTTCGTTTTTTTAAAAATAATTTGCATATCTCCGAGTTTTAAAAAATTCATCTTAGATCGCAACAAAAACTTGCCTCACAATTCGGGCAATTTTGCGTTTTCATTCAAATTCAAAATTTGGAACGAACAGTCGCGAAAAACATTGTTTAAAAAAAAAAAAATTTACGGTAGTTCTGAGGAAAAAAAAAAAAATGCGATTGAAGTTGCGAGTGAAATGAATTCGATTTTATTAGTTTGCTGGACTGAAACCGCGTGCGATAAAATATGGTGAGTGCGGTTTAAAATTAGTCACTTTTCGACATTCAAATCCAATCCAAACATTGAGACGGTTCCGATAAACGCTACGTCAATCATCGCCGTAACGGCGTTTCCTGTTGCGATCAAAGTTTGAAAAACCAGCCGTCGACTCAGCTCCACCTCTCGAATCCTGAATAATCGTGATTGACTCGTTTCACTCTCGCCCGATGAAACGGAGACGCGGCAAAAAACTTGGCAAAAAAGTGAAGCGATCATTCGCTTACGCGATGAAAAGCTCTCAACTCCGAGTCTCGAATTCCACCGTAATAATCGAAGGACGATACGAAACGCAAGCCTCTCGTCGATGTATAAAACCTGGCTTATGGCCAAAATTATACGCGTTAAAATGCTTGCGGTGTTTTTGCAAACTTTTTTTTTCATTCGTCAATTCGACGAAAGAAATCGGAATTTTTCTGAAATGAAACACTTATCAATCCTCGCCAACAATTTCACCGATTCTATGCCAATTAGAAAAACAACAAACATTCATCTGACCGGGTGAAATTCCATGAGATTAGAAAATTTTAGATATTAGACTAGTTTCGATCTGCAAAAGAAAAAAAAAAAAAAAATCTCGGCACTCGATGAATTTCTTTTTTTTTACGAAACATATCTCAGTTTGTATGCAACTCAAATTTTTCGATGTTACATAGATTTATTTATGTGAAATTTGCTCGGTTTTGCAAATTCTTTTGAATACAGCTCATGAAAAAAACGTTTTGCGACAAATTTTTGGGAATCTTCGTACAAATTCTAACGATGTCTGTTAATTACTAATAGGTTCGTTATTGGAATGTTTCGTATCTAAAATTCTCGCCTTGGGGAAAACCAGTCTTCTAACTTTTCGAAAGAATTTTTGACCGAGGCATCGATGCAAGAATAAAACTGATCCCAATCGTTTTATCCCGGCTCTTTTCAAGAGCGGGACCCCTTGCATATTACATACCGTGTGTATAGATGTAACCTGTAACGAGCGGATTTAATATATCTCTTCCTGGCGATAAACCACGAATTATAAACTCGTTATCGCCCAGCAGGCACGTTACGTGTACCTTGTAACATGTGTGTGTGTGTGAGTGTGTGTGTGAACGAGTCACGCCTATATCTACACATAAACATGCATCGAGGCAGCGAAGAAGAGATGCAAGAAACTTTGTCCCAAGGCAGACCAAATAAAAGCAAGACCAGAATTCGATTTAACGCTGTGTATACAATTTTTATTTAGGTATAAGAAAATTTTCTTCGTTTCCAGTGTTATTTTTTCAAATTCAATCGGAGGGGAAAAATTAAAAATAGTTAATTGTAAAATGTATATGTTGAATCCAAAATTGGAGAAAAGAAAACGAGTGAATTTATTCCATCGTTTCAATTTGATGTTGATTTTAAATTTCTAAAAATGTAACGAAACGAATATCAATTTTCATTTAGATGTAATGAATTTTTTTTCTCGTTTTCGGTGTTATTTTTTTTTTTTCGAATTCAATCGGAATTTCGAATCCGAAACTCGGAGAGAAGAAAACGAGTGAATTTATTCCATCATCTCGATGTCGTGTAGATTTTAATTTTCTAAAAATATAGCGAAACGAAGCAGAGGAAAAAGAAACGATTGATATTTAAAAAAAAAAACACGCTTGAAAAGTAACCGAACCTGTTGAAGGGAAAATAATTCAAAGCGACAATTTCGCGCTAAATGAACTCGTAGAAAAAAAAAAAAAAAAAGAATAAAATTAAGTAAATGACGAAATTGGCAAAAACCATCCTCAGACGCATATTTCCGATAAAATACGGCTTAGATTATGACGTTGGGAGGGGGAAAAAAAAAAGAAAAAAAATGATTAAATAGCCAAGGGATCAGGCGGCGTTCGGGTCGTCCGTAATTTTCGAAAATGTCGCAGGCAACCGCGTCTGTCCGTCGAACTGTATTATCATTGCTAATACGTTTAAGAGGTGGGCAGATACAAATCACCCGAAGTTATATATACCCCGCGTTTGGCAGGGGCGAAAATATTGCCGAAGGAAGAATAAGATGTGAAATAAGAATGAAAAAAAAAAAAAAAGAAGAAATTACGATATCGAGAAAACTCCAGGGGATGAAAAAAGATACAATCCGCTGAGCTTTGTGTTCGCGGTTAATATAAATATTTTGAATTCGTTACATTAGGCCCATTGTGAGTTCAGAAAACGTTTACCGATATTTCTTATGAATCTGTACACTCCTCCTGTATACGTCTTAAATTTCTGTCGTGAAAAAATTTCAGTTTTCAAAAAGGGATTAACGAGTTGAATTCGAATTACAGAAACGATTTTTGCAATCGAAATGATCAGTGATCGCTTTCGACTAAAGTACTCTTACAAGCATAAGATTGAAAATCAGTATTTTTTTTGTAAGAATGTATAAGTGAAGCATTGGGATACTTTTTTGAAACATTTCGTAACTTGATTTGACAAATTTGAAGTTTTTTCTTTTTTCATCGATTTTACACGTTGAAAAAATCTATAAAAGAAAAAATTACACATCTACGTCAGGGTTTTCAGATATTCGGTGTCGAAAGAGTGAAAACCGAGAGTTTTTGCTATCTTATTTTCTTTAGGATTAGGAGTAAGACGTCTGATGAAGGTAATTTACTTTGGTTTAAAACAAAGCACGAATCTTCGCCTTTTACGAGAAACATCAGCTGTCTAGAGAGTGTAACGGTAGTTGAAAAGCTGAAAATAGCTCGACTCTTCAACTTTGTGTAAGAAAACATTCGTTTGTTGTGTAAAAAAAAAAGAAAAAAAAAGAAATGTCCCATCTCGTTGAAAACTTCGGTATTGAAACTGAATTGTAAGTTTAAAATTTCCGAAACGACAACATTTTTGGAATATCATTTTCTTTATTCAATCAATTAAAAACTATTCATCCGTACATGTATATTTACGTTTTAGAGATGAATAGTAAAATTGAATTATAAATAAAATTGATTAAATGTGACAAAGATCATTGAATTTTGAATGTTTTACTACGAATATACTAAAATCCTGACAAGATTTACCGTTTTTACCGACGGCATTGAATTCGTGGTATCGAAATGACCCCAAAAAGAGGAAAAAAAAAAAAAGAAAATGAAAAACGACGTTCGTTCGGATCGGAAAAACGAGAATTTACAATCGTGTTGGCAAAAATTGAGTCGATTCGTTTATTTGCGGACGCTGGTTTGAAGGAAGCGATAAGGCGTGGGTCGTGATTCTCGGTCTGCGGACTGCGGATTGGAAGTGTCGAGAGTAAAGCTCGCAGGACGAGCTTTCGGCCAGTTCGAGTGTTCAAACCCGTCGGGGTTGTTGACTCCGCGTGAGTCGTTCATCGTAACGCGTTCACTTTCTCTCGGCTCCGAGGGGTGCGCAAGGGGCGGTTTTACTATCGACAAATCCTCCAGACTCCGGGGTCGTGAGGAGGAGAGCGAAAAAGGAAGGGGAAGGAAAAAGAGAGAGAGAAAAAAAAAAAAAAAAAAGACGAGGAGCGAGAAGACACAATGAAAATATTTTAGCACCCAACGTCGTCGATCCGTCGGGGCTGCTTCTTTGCTCCTCGAGCGAATGAATGTCTCACCCTCACTAGACTGACTGACGATGAGCTACGTCGCAGCTGCACTCTTTCAGGGTTGCCACTTTACTCTCGAAATTTGAATAAATCGAAATTCTCTGATTCGAATTTAGAAGGTATCTGGAAACTTGGAAAACCTGGAATAGTCGATGATTTTTTCATTTTTATTTCGTTGTTTTCTATCTGGAAGAATCATGAAATAGACGGGGAACGTTGTCGGGTTTTTTTTTTTAATATTGTGGAACAGATGGCAAATTTTATCGAATTTCTAAAAAAATCACAATGAAGATAGAGAAATTTGTCGAATACTTGGAAATCTGAAGAATTCTTTCCGTGTTTTTTTTTTTGTAAGTACGAAGAATTTTGTAGAATTTCCGATAAAATCACAGAAGATAAAGAGAATTTTGTCGAATTTTTAGAAAAATCATTAAGAAGGCGGAGAATTTTGTCAAATTTTTGGAAATCTGAAGGAAGGTTAGGTGAATTTCTTTTTTTAAATCACGGAAAATACAGAGGATTTTGCGGAGTTTCTAAAAAAAAAAAAAAAAATTACACAAAACACAACGAATTTTGTAAAATTGCTGAGATAATTGTAGCAAAGACAGCGAATATTGTCGAATTTTCGAAAAAATCCTGAATAAATCAACAAATTTTTTCAGAGTACTTGGGAATTTGACGGTAAAAATAGAGAGAATTGTTTAGAATTTTCAGAAAAATTATGGAAAGTAAAGAAAATTTTGTAACATTTTCCGGGAGAATTGAAGTTTGAAATTAAAAGTGTCTCGTTTCGTTCCAAACATCAAAATTTTATAGAGAAGCACTCAGCATTCCTTGAATACGAATGAATTAGTTGATCCAAAGTCATGAAATAATACAAAATATACGTAAAAGTAACAGTATATAAAAAAAAAGTATGTTCCTAGTTTTAGCCGAAAAAAAGTGTCTGAAAAAGAAAAATTTTCGATCTATAAAATCGGAATGAATCGGGGAATTTCACACCTCAAAATTAGTGGAAAACTCGTGATAGAGGTTGAAAGCTAGAATATCAAGGGTAAGATTCTGATTTTCACATTGAGGTGAAAATCTTATTTGTAGAGTTATGATAATGCATAAAACCCAAGTACAGAAAATCGAACATATAGAACAGTGAAGATACGAAAAGACAAATATAAAAATGTCAAAACATAGAACGACAAAATCTAGAATCTTCAGACGATTCTACATTACTAAGAATTTTGACGATTCTACAGTTTGCAATTCTGTATTTCGATCATAAAAATTTTTTCGCATCTCCATCCTTCAATCTTCCAAATTTCTAAATTCTACAAAATCAAGTTATCGCTTTTCTAAAAATTCGATATTCTTCCCCTTCGAGTTTTTCATCCTTCTACATTTTCACCCCGACCCCAACTCTGTAAATCTTGTCTCGACTGCATCCAGATTACGTCTTGTGTTCTTCTGCATACCGCGTTCTACACGCAATATCGTAAAAACGAAACCTTCGCGTATCATCGCGATCCTTCTTCTTCTTCTTCATTCTCTTTCGTTCTTTCTCTTGTTGTGATTATTATTATTATTATCATTATTATTATTATTCTTTCCGAGTCGTAAACTTGTGCGGGTATTACACCCTCGGCTATCTCGTTTCGCAAACAGGCGTTTGACTCGTTAAAGATATCTAATTAATTCCTTAACCCCAATTTTTCCACAGTATCACAATTCTGTATAAACAGATTGTAACACCTTATTTCCCCAAAGTGTTATTAAATTTCGTAAAAAAAAAAAAAAAAGAAAAACCGAATTGACCTGTTTGACACAATATTTTAATGATATTATCAGCATTATTTTCAATAGTCAATAAAACTGTTTCGAAAAATTTTGTTTAACAATTACAGGAAACCAGTGTGTAATTCGTTTCGCATTTTTTTTTTTTTTTTCTCATCTACGAAAGTTTTTGACAAAATTTTCAACGAACAGTTTTCTTGTGTGGAAAAAAAAAAAAAAAAAAATGCCGTCCAACGACAACAAAATCATTTCAATTATTTTAATCGACCGTTTCACCATTCACCGATGTTTATTCTATATTTCGTTTCTTCTTTACTTTCGTAATCCAATTTGATGTTGAAAATTTGAGTGCCTCGAGTTTCGACGCGCATGGATTGAATTCATGAATAAAAAAAAAGGGACCGCCTGGGCACACAGAGACGAATCTCCGCCACGGCATTCCTCCCTCCGGCCATTTACGTCGTGTGATGAACCGTTTCCTGATTCCTCTCGATCAATCGCTCCGGGACGGCACCGGAAACCGTCCGCACTTTCCGCTGTCTTTGAGTAGCTGACCGAGTCGGTTAGGATCAACGAGAATTCTCGATCAGCCCCGTTTCATTTTACGAACTTTTACCCCCCTCAGATATTCAACCTTCTAGCTTTCGTCGGTATGAAGAGAAAACGGAGGACTGGAAGCGCTGAGTGAAAATATTTTAAAAGCAAGATTTCACGAAAACGAGAAACAAAAAAAAAAAAAAAAAAAAAACGGCTTCTCAAAAACGATTGTGCACCAGAGTTCAATCATTTTCAATGTTCGAACTAACGAAGCGTTTTTCAAATTGTTAATATTTTAGCTTGTGTCAATTAACAGAAGACAATTCCTTCATAGAATGAAAGAAGGAAAAAACAAATAAAAAAAAAAAGTTAAGTCATTTGATTTTCATAAAAGAGGAGAAAAACGATTCACCGAATTTCTACAGAATATCGTGTTAATTAATTGGGACAGTTGAATCGAGCGTGGATTTGAAAGGCAAAAAAACAGGGGGAAAAATAGGGTGGGGTTGAAATTCCGAATTTGGAAAGTTCCGAAAGCACCAAATTCCGATTTTTTTGGTAACGAAACTTGAAGTCGAGAAATAAAACTTTGACGAAACGTCAAAGTTTTGATTGGACCGAAATTCTACGCTCAAAGTTCCGAAAGGACAAAATGCCGAAGGGGCGTAACTCCGACGAGTAAAAATTCCGAAAGTGCAAGGATGAGAAAATTTGAAAATCTGAAACATCGAAATTCCGAATGATCCAAGATTTTCAGTTCTGTGAATTTCTGGCTCGGTGAAATTTCACTATTTTGATCTTTCTTTATTTTGGATTTTCGATATTTTCACTTTCAAAATCCTGATCGTTCCGATTTTCGATTTTTCTCATTTTTTACACCAACTCGTTGATTAAACTTCGCTGTGTGAGTATACCCTAATTTGTCAAATTTTACTCCATCCTAACTTTGTTCAATCGTAATTTGAATTTTCGAAATCTTGCATTTCGGACCTTTGAACGACCTTTGGCTTTCCGACCATTCGAAACTTTGTTGTTTCTCCAAAGTTTGACTTCTTTACTTAAAGTTTCACCACGAAATAATTCGGAATCAAGCTCTTTCCGAACTTCAACTTCAACTCCCCTCGAAAAAATGGTCAAAATATAACGTGAAAAATAAAACTAAGTGTGGAGGGAAAATCGTCTGCACATTGTGTGGAACGGTGTTGAAACACGCTACCTGTACTAGAGAGCTGGGGTTAATAGCGAATAGCAGTAAGACAGCTGTCGCGAAATGAACGGGAAAGAATTGGGCCATCTTTGGTGGAAGGGGAAGGAAAATAGAATACAAAGAGGGCGGCTGCAGCAGTCGCGAGGACTCGGATCCTCCGGCCACTTTAATTTTCTCCCCGTTTAACCCGCGCTGCACCACCCATCGGGGGTTGGAAAGGAAGGTCGAAGAATGCAGGAAGCACAAAAAGACTGCGAAGCGAAGTACGCTTAGAGCGAAATGTGGGTCGTAAAAGTTTTAAAGAAACGAAAAAGCGAAGCCCTCTTTACACGCCAATAAAACACAGCGAATTATCATAATTCCATGCCAATTTGCACTCTCGGAACAAGCTTGAGCGGCGTTCAAGTTGCCGGATTTTAACGCTGAAAGCAGTTTCAGAAACAAATTCTCGACGCTTTGCGGTCGTCAAATTTCTTTTCGTATTATTTAAGGTTTCGTCGATTTTTCATAAGACGCAAAATCGCGTTAGAAAATGGCGAAAAGTTGACCGATGATAAGTTTAAAGATTGAAAGGTTCGCCGCTGTTTAACAAGTTGTTTGTACAAAATTTTGAAAGATCCGATTGAATTCATTAAATTCGTGTAAAATAGATCTCATCCATTTTTATTTACGTAGCAAATTTCTGAAATCAAATTCCGGTTTTGTTCTCGACTCTTTTACACCAAGATTCTGGGAATTAAACATCAGAACACTTGACGTACGAAAAATTAATTGAATTAGTTCAATTGTTTCAGCAAATTATTCAAAATAATATTTTAGGATAAAATAACACACGTTTTTCATAAAATTAACGAACAAAATTACTCAACTGCATGCTTCGTAAAAATTCGTGATTTACCATCTTAAAATCACTTAAAGTCACTAATTTCAATGATAAAAAAAAGAAAAGGAAAAAGCAGAACGAAAAAATCTTATAAATAATTCTCAAGTATATTATATTTTCATAGCCAAGCGATCTGGAAAAGTAAGTTGTCTTTTATTGTAAGCCTATATCTCGAAAACGAAAAATATTCATAACAAATGAACTACGAAAAAAACAAGATATGCTTCTGTGTATGTATTTTGAAAAAGAATAGGAATAATGGAAGATCACTTGTTAAGGAAACTTCCTTCTGAAGATATTTGTATAACATCTTAAAGACATATGTTTCTTTGAATGTATATATACATATGTATATACATATGTATAAAATGCTGGAGGTGCTTATAACAAAGTGTTTTAGTAATGGGATTATGTATGCGGTGCAGGCATGCCTTGCGAGATATTTCTTTAAGTGAGTAATAAACCAATCGCGAAGTTTGATCCGCGGTGGATAAATTGGATCGATATATTATACGATCAGCGTCGAGCATACGGAAGCCGTTCGATATTAAGAAAATGCCGAGCCGGTCTTTAAACAATTTATTCAATCGTTATCTTTCGTTTCAGCGCTCGATTCTCGTCGAAAATCGTTTCTCGGTACACTTTACATGTATTACGTCGGTAATGCAGGACCCTGTTTTGCGTAGGGCGCGATTATCTCGTCGGATCCGCCACTTTGAGCGTCCATTTATCGCCGAATTACCGGTGCAACGGACCATCGGTTACGAAATGTGCGAAACTGGTTAAAATCTCCCGATGCGTTCGCGAAAAGATATATATATATCACACTTTTATCGGTAATGATGATCGCTCCGCTCGCGCCTTCGGGCTCCTGCCATTTTTATTATTCAACATTTACTTTCGGCGCACTGCGAAAACCAACTAAATCGCTGCAATTTTCAAGTTGAATGAAAAATTACCGATTTCCAAATCGGTTGGAATCTCCTTTTACGTGGTACTTTTTTATCAGGACAATTCTTGGACGCGAAAATGAATTTATAGAAAGAAACAAACGATCTTCACGTTATTTCGATTCGATTGCAATTTTCAAGTTGAACGAAAAATTACCGATTTCCAAATCTGCTGGACTCTCCTTTTGCGTGGTATTTTATTACAAGACAATTCTCGTACGCAAAAATCATTTCATAGAAATAAGCAAACGACATTCACGTTATTTCGAATTGATTGCAATTTGCAAGTTGTACGAGAAATTACCGATTTCCAAATCTGTTGGAGTCTCCATTTACGTGGTATTTTTTTTCAGAACAATTCTTTTACGCAATAGTCTTTACATGGACAGAAAGAAAGAATCTTCACTATTAATCATAGGATCGGTTGAGAATCGGTTTCGACGATGTACATAGAACAAAAATAAAAAGGATCAAAAACCGCAAATGTCGAACGAAATGAGTTGGAATAAATCAAGGCCGAATTCCGAGCAACGTACGATATAAAAATCGACGTCAATCGATTGGCGGAGATGATCGAAAGAGAGAGAGAGAGAGAGAGAGAGAGAGAGAGAAATCGGCAAAAAATAAATCGTTTTCCATCTGTCGGCGATCCTTGCGCCGTCGATCGTAACAGAGAGAAACAATCGGCAAAGGAATCGATAAATGAGAAGAGAGGAATGAAAAAGAAAAGGACAGACAGATATACGTAGGTAAGTATAAGAATAAAAACCGAACGATCGTGAATCGAAAGACGTGCAAAAAAATGTCAAAAAAATATGCTGCACCCATTTCAGTGAATGACCGAGTAATTAGAGCGCGTAGATCGATCGCAACTGTCTGGAACTTGGAGAGAGAGACGAAAAAAAAAATATATATATAATGTAATGGCAGAAAAAATACGAAGAAAAAACAAGTATATTATACGGATAGATACACACATATATATATATATTTATATACACACACACACACGTATGTCTACAATTCTGCGGGCAAGGAATCGAGATCCCACAGAGATAAAAATACTCTCATGGGCGTTTCTCAGCAGAGCGCCAATAGACGCGGTGAAAGTAACGCTCCCAAATTTATTGCAAATCCAATCAGCACCTGAGACTGAATCATATGATTAATTTTACCCGCCTGTCCTAATGTAGCGAACGATGACGTGAACTTTATCGATTGAACGATATTCGCAATTATTTTTTCATCAATCCTCCCCCCCCCCCCCCAAGAATCGCAAATTTCGCACGAATAAAACAAAAGAATTTTCATATTTATCAAATATGGCGATCAAGTAAAGCGGAAGAAGTGTTTTGTTAATTGAAATAAATCTGGTTTTACTTCGTAACAAATGAATTATTGTTCTTGGTATTCTTTTTTTTTTATTTTATATTTTGTATTATAAATTCATGAAATCCTATCTCTCTTTAATATATAATTATTCGTTTGACTCGATGACAAATTTTTCGGTAAATTTTACAGTAAAATATAAATATTATAAACATAAAGCAATGTAGAATGACATTGGCGATTTTTGAGTCAACTTTCTGGGATCGGGATAGAAAGAATATTTTTCTAAAAAAAAAAAACAAAATGCTTCGATAGATAGAAGTTTAAAATCGACCGGATAAACTTGTCGACTTTTATTCGATTTTGCAGATTTTTGGACACACATAGTAAGAAAAAACGTTTGAGTTGAAAAAAGAAACGATACCGCAAGACGTGAGACACTGAAATTATCTGGATACACAAAACGCTTTTCCGTCAATTTTTCATAGTTAAGTTAAACCGCGACGCCGGGAGCCGATTGGCAAAGCGAATATCGATAATCGATTTCTTTGGCAATTTCCGGACGAGGAGCTGGTTTCTGTTAAGGCATTGATGCGCGATCGGTTCGCGGTACATTTGACAAGTTTCCTGCAGTCTGTGTATACGTAGATACACAGATAAAGATATGCAAAGAAGATATTCAAATGACTCGTCGGAGTAACTGGCGAAAAAGGAGCGGCGGAACTTCGCGCGGTTCCTCCAGACGTCGTAAAACAGAAACACCAGGGGAGAATATGAAACCGGTATAAAACTGTACAATAAGAAATAAAATGAAATAAAAACAAGCGGAGGGAGAGAAAAAAAAGTCAACCCCCAACTTTTACCCCCTGCAGCTTGCAAGGAAATCCAGTCCCGACGACGCGAGACTAAAACTAATTTTCGCATCCCTCAATTCCAGATCGCGACGTAACGAGCGAATGAAAAGCTGCGGGGTTGAATTTTCTCGATTCTCGAACCCCTAAAATGTCTCAAATTTGATTAATGCCGCCTCGATATTAAACTGATTTGACAAACTGAATCAGACTGTGATTTTTCAATGTGAAGATCAATTTTATTTTCTCCTTTGTTTCCTTTTTCTTCAACCCCTATTTTGAAATTTTTTTAAATTCGAAAATTTTTTTTTTTCATCGACACTTCCGCTTTCAACAACAATAATTTTTTCAAGTACTGAAAACGGGAACTAAAAATCTCTGGTAACGTGCGAAAAAACATACACTGAACCCCTAAAAAGTAAACCTCAAATTTGATTTGATTCGATATGATTTGATTAACCCACAAACCAGTCAGATTGTGATTTTTTAAAACGAAAAGTAATTCCAAACTTTTTTCCAAACTTCTCCAAAAGAAACGAGCAATTGTTGTATTTCCAAAAACGGGAAGAAAAAAATCTGTGGCAATATTTCTCTCGTTGTGAAAAAAAATTTATCGGTAGATGTGGGGAAGTTTAAAAACTGATCATTCAGCGTGACAATCAGAAAATCGTTTCTATTCTTATTATTCGTTTCAAAATGAGAAAAAATTGAATCAACTCCTTTTTTTTCTATAATACACGTTAACCCTTTCAGTCACACATTTTTCAACTCAATATTTTGGCCTCAATTTTGTTACGCGACGGTTTTTGGGATCGCTGATTGTAAATCTGAAGTCAGAATTTCATAAATATTAAATTCAAGATGGCGGATGTGAAAACGAAAAAACTACCAAACTTCTATGATTCTGACCGAAACTTGTTACTCGGGGGTTTTTGGGGTCACTGATCGTGAATCTGAACTCAGAATTTCATAATTCTTAAATCCAAGATGGCGAATTCAATATGGCATATGTAAAATCGAAAAAACTACCAAACTTCGATGATTCGAACCGACTCTCGTTACTCGGAACGTTTTCTGGGGTTACAGGAAGTAAGAAGGAACATTCGAAGTTATACATAAGCTGTGATAAGGCTAGAAAATGAAAATTTTTGAGGTGAGACGCCGAGCATCCAGCTATGACTGGAAGGGTTAAATCCTTTATATAAATCAGTTCACCTGTCGCAATATATCGAATACAATCTCAAAAAAAAAAAAAATACAACGTCTTGAGCGTTTACGGATATCGTAGATGCACGTTATAATAATGTAGGACGTGTAAGTATACGTATTCACACATGTATTTCCGTAGTGACAGCGAGTACGCGGAGGATTTGAGTTATTCGTTAGCTCGACACCGGCTCTCGGGGCTGCATTTACGTCGAGTTTGCCCGCGGTTCTCGGGTTAGCGGGGATTTATCTGACAGATCGGGGCAGCGGCGGAGTTTCGTTCGTTGCCTGGTAGAAATTATTACCGGTGCCCATGCCGCCGGGGGCGTGCGATGGGCGTATAGAAACCCGAGTATAATATGGGAGACCAATGACCATCGGACGAGTAATTTAATACGGCTCGAAAAGACGTCCGCAATTAAATCCACATTCCATTCCATTCGTTAAAACGATCGGTGATCAAATTTTCGAGACATTTGTAATTTTTCGTTTATTTCTTTTTTTTTCTCTCCTTGAATTACTTCAATCTTTCAAACGTTGTTTCGACTGCATAACGTCTTGTTGAACACATGTTCTTTATCTATGTAGATCGGTGAATCGATTTTTCTGTCTTCGGAGTACGTGTATTTTACAATTGAAACTCAATTTTCAATCGGTCGTTGAAGAAAAATAAGATTTTTCTTGTATTGATTAGGATTATTTCTTTCGCCCAATTTACTGGTAAAGAAGAGGGTACGGTTTCCGAAGTAAAAAAAAAAAACAAAAAAACACGAGCAACTTGGAATTATGCAAAAATTAAAAACGGGATGAAAACGTGGTCCGGAATATGTGTGACTGTAGTTAATTCAGACGAATTTCATCACACGGAACCACGTTTTTAATTACAATATCGTATCGTTTCAACATCCTTCTGAATTACCGAGAAAACAAGAAATCTCGAATTTTACAAGAACTTTCGCAAATTGGTAGATACAGGATCTATAATCAGTTTCGAGAATTCTTCCCGAAAATTGGAAAAACACTTCATCCTGTGTCCTAAGACGTCAGGTCCAAAAAAAAAAAAAAAAAAATGCTATAATAAAATTACTTGATATTTCTAAAATGAAAATATCGACAACTTGAAAGAAGATATATTTTGAGGGATGTCAAAACGACGTGCTTCGCGTGAAAATATATTCAAGCTTGTGGATAAGTCGTGGCTTTCAAATATACGCAATCGGCTTAATGCTCGTGCGATGAATTAAATTCGCGGATAAAAGTGGCGTAAATGAAGAGGAAGGTTATAGAAATAAAAAAATTGCGAGAACGACGAACTCGACTTGGCACGAAAAGAGGAGGCCACCGTACCAGCCTGATTTATCGAACCTAATTCCATCAGCAAGCGTTGGTTACGCATTAATTCGGGCTATAAAACAAAACCCATTATAAATTACATGCCTGTATGACATTCGTCGCTATGATATTTCCGATTGAATGTAAATCTTCGGCCCACGATTCGTCCGCCCCGATACATACAAAATTCCAAAACTTTCCAGTCACGCTTGCCAAATTTTACCATCAATATGTCGCAAGCGCAGATTTACAGGCACGTTGTCACCGACTACGTGGAAATTGTTTTTTTTTTTTTTGCAAATTTTCTCACAATAATATAGTTTCGATGAGAACCCGGATCGTTTGGTCAACTGATCAAAAACGGGTGTTGGGAATAGTTGGCCAATTTTAAAAGTGAAAAACATTCGTGATCAACGTATGACAGTTACTCAAGGATGGCGATTCGCGAATCTGAAAAAAAAAGTTTAGCAGAGATTTTTTTTTAAATACCGTGCAGGCTCGCGTAATTTTATAAATTTGTGCTTGCGCATTGTCTTTAAATTATATCGTTCGCGAAAAAAACTGGACAAGGTGAAGTGAAAATAAAACTTTGAGGAAAACTTTCGCGATGATTTTTTTTCCCGGGAAAAATGCGGTTGAGTTTACGCCGGTCTGTCTCTATTTTTTTTTTTTTTATGAAGCGCTTCTGTGTTACATGTGTAGAAAGTAAGGGTAATTTCCGGTCCAATTCATCATTCGATTGTCCCGTGATATAGAAAATCGGGGATGGACTTACTCAGCTTTTTACGCTCCTCCCCCCCTTACCGAGAACTGTCGTAAACGGTCCTGTCACCGAAAAATTGGATCCAGAAACTGAAAGAATCGAGAGGAAAATAGAGAAACGAAAGGCGAATTTCGGCAGTCGCTAGTCGGTCTGATCGATGCACGTTTTTCTTCTCGTACGATATTGAGGGTCAATTAGTGAGCGGAATAATATAGAGCTAAGAGAAGCTCGTGGTTGGTAGTTTTTGCAAAATCTAAGGAAAAAAGAAACAGAAAGATACTTTTTGCCAGATAAGTTTGAACAATTTTTTACCGCGTTCGATTCGGTTTGACGTTTCGATAAGAAATGTGCGGATTTTTGGAAGAAAAAAAAATTTTTTAAACCTGTCTCGAAACGCAGTAAAGTGCACATACTCTTTTACGCTATACATACTCGAGAGTTTTTCGTTTCGCGGAGAAAAGTGGAGTTCGAGAAGAGAGAAGTGCAAACGTTATTCGCGAACAAACAGCAATTAGTCACGAGTGAGTGAGAGTGAGATACAGAGAGAGAGAGAGAGAGAGAGAGAGAGAGAGAGAGGAGAAAAGAAGCACTCCGGAGCTTGTCGAGTTCTCATTTTACTTCAAGATCGTCGGCATTAATGTACGGAACAAAAAACTGACCACTATTCGCGAATCTCTGATCCATATATACGAAATTGTACGGTCCAAGCTGAAAATTTTCCCAACAAATATGTCGATCGAAAATTGCCTCTGACGTCAATCGACTCGAGTGTAATTCAAACAGATGAATTTCAAATGAAATAACTTTGACGGTGCCATAACTTTTGTGAAAATATTATTTTTGGAAAGAAAAAATGCGGTCGTTTTTTTCAGTTGTGATTAATTAGTAAAACTAGTTTATTTATTAAGTGAAATTCATGCTGATCATATTGGGGTAATTTTTTTTCTCAGCAGTTTGATCAATCGCACGAAAGTTGCATAAAAAATTACAACGGGTTTTAATCAATGAATTTGTCCTCAAAGTTATCAAACTTGTGATTGTAATAAACTTTCATTTCGGACTGTTTGTAAATGATTCATTTGAAAACGAAGTTACTTATTCTCGATCGGAATAGAGCAAACAAGACGGAATAATGATCTGATCTTTCTAAAATCATCATTACAACCGAATTTCCTTCGTTTTAGTTTTCGACATTTTGACCTCATCACGTGGCTTTAATCTCAAAATATGGATTTTTCATTTCACTCATCGAAAGCATGCCATTTTTGACAATTATTACGTTAACAATGACATTTTCAATGTCTTATTGTCTTGACCTTGAATACAAGTTGAGGACAATTTTCTCATACTTTTTTTTTTTTTTTTGTCAAACATCGATCATACCCACGTTAATTTTGATTGAGTAAATTTTCTACAGCTTCTTAAATTTCCAAAAATGACTCCTGGAACTAAATTACGGAATAAGGTCTAAAAAAACGTGTTCCGATTATCCTTTTTCAGGATGGCTTGGAGCGATGTCAACAGGAGTGGCACTGCTGGTATCGCCGGTGACGATAGCATTCTGCCGGCGAAAAAGCACCAGGGTAACAGCAGTTCTCGGCGGTTTGGTGACAGCCTTGGGATGCCTCTTCACCTCGTTTGCCTCGCAGTTTCATCAGCTCTTCTTCAGCTACGGCACGGTGGTCGGTGAGTAAGATTTTCTATGACGTTGGAAGGAAATGAAAAAAAGAAAAAAACACACACGTTAAAACATTTTCTTGTAAAATTTATAACAGCTTTTCTCTAACGGGTGAAGATCGTTCGGCCATAGAATTCTAGAGAGAGAAAGAGAGAGAGAGAGAGAGTGAGAGAGAGTGAGAGAGATTTGCGCGAACGGCGTAAACGCCACGCTTTACCCGGGTCTAAATCATTCCCCATTTCGGCCACCCATCCACCCTAATCTTCCATTTGTCTTCGGAGCCTAGGCACTTTGGCCAATTAGCTGGTAGATTCCTCGACACGAAACCACGCGTCCTATCGGAGTATCGGACCTGCAGAACCCCAGGGATGGTCGTCAACCATGCCTCGGTTGATCTCCAGCAGCCTCCTCGTCGTGCACTCGACTGATAAATCAATCAAGATCCGTGAATTTTTTCATCGCGTTCACTCCCGCCTTATCCCGTCTTCCATTCTTCTCATTTTTTCTGTTTCTTTTATACTTTCTTATTCAGAGGATCAGATAAATTATGAACGTTCCGAGGAATGACTAGCGGTTCGCTCTCTTTTCACCTACCTCTATAATAGGAATGAATATCACTTTTCTTGTACCGTTACTTCCATACGGTTCTAGGGCAATAAATGAAAGTGCGGATTCTCCTAACTCACATCAGAAATCACAGGTTCGTCGAGAGCGTCGTAAAATTTTTTACGGGTGCGGGTAAAAAGTCAGAGAAACCAAAAATCAAAATTGTCAAAATTCCTAACATACATATATCGAAAACTGACAATCACGATAGAAGGAAGTGGTGAATCTTCATTAAGCCAGAAATAATGGAAATAAAATATGAAAGTATCGAATTTTGAAGTTGTAGAATTTCGAATACACAACTGGTGAAAATTTCGAAAGGCCGTTGGCAGAATGAAGAACATGCGATTGCTCGCAAACACAAATAAATGAACTTCGGATGGATCGTAAAATAGAATTTTCGTCTATTCGAATTCGTAGATGCGAAGGATCAAGAATCAGAACGGTTAGAACTCCGAGTAGTGATCTCGTAGAAGGCTCGGAGTATAGAATTGCGTTAAATCAGAATCGTCGGAACGAAGAGTCGCAATATATGAGACGAGTCAGGCACATCGTCGGCCACACTCTAAAGGCCCAACCCAACAGCTTCAACGACTCAAAGTTGTCCGTTTGCATCGCGTTCTTTCTTCTTTGTCAAGTATCGAGTAAAGAATTTGTCTGATTCTGTATATAAAACATTTTACAAGTCAAAATAGATTATTTGGATAGACTCGGAATGTGAAATTCTGGTGGAAAGCCATCGATACGGTTACTTTCGGAATACCGATATTTTTGAATTGTACGATTCTGAATAATGACACTTCTACATTCTGGATTTTACTTTTTATTTTTATAATATTTGGACACTTGAGAACATGAAACTTTCTACAGATTCATTCTCTGGAACATTGACTCTGTACGTTATTAAATTCCATATTTCTGAATTCTTGGATTAACGTTTTCCGAAGTAAGTGGATTCGGATAATGGAGCCCTCTATTAAATGCATTTTAGGTAAGCTGCACCATTCGGGACTTAAATTTTCTGACAGTATCTGTTCTCTCATATTTGTTATTCGAGTTTATTGAATTCGAAATTCTGGCCATTCTGATTTTCGATTTTTCTAATTTCTTACCCACTCCCATTTTGTACCATCCTTAAACAGAGATGAAAATTACCCGCGAACATAGGGTCGACACTGCAGCTCAAGCAATCATGCGTTAAACCGCTACTACACTTTTTCTTTCGACTAAACAAGTCCAATACCAAGTGAACTGTGTAAAAAATCTTAGATCAGACTTTTGGAAACCAAAGTTACGAGTGGCGATTTGATGCCAATCCAACACGTTGTCTGATATGGATTTCGGAATCGAGCACCAAAATTCTTCTACAACAGTCCATAGACCAGTCAATTTCAACACACTTTACAGTGTACCAAAAACTACATACCTATACCCACGTGACTCGTGTTGTCCAGCTCAAAACAGCTGGTAATGATTGGAAGAGCCGTTTTCGCAATGACGAATCCCAGAGCGACCGCAAAGTGCGCCAAACCACCAATGGTGCAGAATATTAGCTGACGAGGCCGCGGTGTCTATTCCCGTGGTTTAATCAAGTTCACAGTAGTCCGAGAGACGCGAAGCCGGCAATAATTCACCAACTGTGCTCCGCGTTCGGCACACCAATAACTAGGCAATTCGTGTCTGAGCCCCAATCTCGACGATTATCGAGCAAATGGTTATCGTCCCGAGCACGGCCAACACGGAATCAACACCATCGTGATGTCATTGGAGTCTAGGAGGGAGGAAGGGATACGCCTATAATGCAATGGTAATAGCGATAAGTAAAACGCTCGTTGTTCCGCCGGTTGGTGGTCCTCTTCGTTTCACTGGAGTGATGGTCCCAACCGAAGGATATCGGGGCGGTATTATTACGAGGCGATTCTGACGCAGGATGAGAATCGAATGATCTTTGAACCGCGTTCCTTCTCATGGAAATTGCTCGCCCATCAATCCTTTCCCTGCCAAGCCAGTCATCGACCTCCGATCCTCTTTGACTCGAGGAAAACCGACCAATCTCATGTCCGGATATATCGAGTATGGAAATGGGTACACTGGGCTGGAAAACACTGCTAAACTCTGTGCAGCGTGTAATTATTAATGATCGAGATCCGGGTCCGTTGTTTAGTCGAATGGATTCAGACTACTGGGTAATATCTAATGATTCCCATTTCTTAAGTTCGGATGTCAATTACAGTCCTTCATGCAACCTTGCTCAAGTATTTTACCATTCAATTAAAACAATTACATGGAACTTTTACCCTTCGGTTATTGAACTATCGGAAGACTTGACCATTAGCATTCGTTGACATTTGGAAGGTAGAAAGTTCATTTGAAATTGTAACCATTAGGAAACTGGATCATTTAAAGTTCTGAGCATTCAGGGTTTGGATTGTTTGGAATGGTGAACATTTCAAAACCGGGTCATTTGAAGTTCTGACCATTCAGGGTTCGGGTCATTTCGATTTGTAATCGTTAGGAAGCTTCATTATTTTATGTTTTGACCATTCGAAACGTCGAGCTGCACCTAATTTAACATTTGATCGTTGTATTCTTTGACTGTCTGTTCACGATACTCAATCCGCCATTACGAATACCGTGATTCCGAGATCTGCTCGATGCTTAGCGATCTCCAACACGTATTTCACTAGTTGTTCTTTACTTTGCACGACTGCTTGTGGTTGGACTGGGTAGAATGAAGAGGATATACGAGGCGGAGGTGTGGCTAAAGGTGTGTTTTGTTCCAGGCATAGGTGTGGGAATGACGAGAGACTGCAGCACGCTGATGGTGGCGCAGTATTTTAAGAGAAGAAGAGAATTCGTCGAGATATTCATTGTGTCTGGAAGCGGTCTCGGTATAGCTGTCATGTCAGCCTTCATTAAAGGAGCTATCAGGTACGATCGTGGCCCGAGGTGTGCCTGCCTTTTACGGCCTGAGCGAAAAAGGAACTAGAGAAAGAAAACCCTACGCGACAAAAAGCCGTAGCCTCTTGTGTTTCGGCGTGTATAAAAATATTTTCACGATCTGCGATCTCGATCGTGCGTTTTCCCCCTTTGAAAATATCGCAGGCCAAGTGCATTTTTTCTCCGGGCTAAATCCAACTCCCCCCCTTGTGTGTATACTTAATATAAGATGCTATCCAGAATCTAGAAGTAATGGCGATTATAAAAAGCCCATTTTCCCAGAAAACGGTCGAAAAATCACAAAAACAACCCTCGCACTCGAGGGTTACGACTATAACCTACGTAACCGGATATATACGATAAGAAATCAAGTTAATTTCTGTCATTAACGTCAAAAGGAGCTTTGAATTGCTAGCTTCCAGCTGAGTAACGACTCGGCCCGTCGAGACTTATTGACCTCGGTACGTCCGTTACAAGAGATTTTTCATGGTGGCAATGTGTAAAAAGAGGCCCGAGCTTTCTCGTGACTTTTTCGCGAAATGGAACACTTTTCGGGATATCTATTCATATTTTCGCAAGGTTTAAAAAAAAATGGACAAACGATTGCTCTTATCACTCACCGAATGATCACTTACTAGCCAAACTGCCTGAACCGTTTCAATTTCGGTTTAACCTGAGGAAGAATCCAGAGCTTTGGTTCAACTCTTCTTGACATCCATCGTTCGTTTCTACCTTGGCACAAACTCGTCGATTCTCCTTACAGCAAAATCGGTTGGCGACTGGGGCTTCAGGCTGTGACAGGCGTCGTCTTCCTGACCTTTATATTGGGTACCTTTTACCGGAGTGCGTCCCTTTACCACCCCCAAAGGCGGGCGATCCTCCACCTGAAGAACCAGAAACGCAAAATCAAGGACAAGAACAAGGTCGATGACCGGCCGCCCTTTTTCGACTTCAGCACCCTCAAGAGCAAGACTGTCAGAATACTTCTGGTGTCCACCGGGATTTCAGCCTTCGGCATCAACACACCGATATTTTACCTGGTAGGAATCGGTTTTATTTCACTACTGACCGTGAGCAGTAATTTAGATACATCCAGTCAATTGCAATAAATTATATGGTTCAAAAAGCACGGACTGAAAGTCTTTTGGAAGCGCGTTATAATACGTGTACTGCGTAATGGTGAGTATAGATCATTTCAACGGATCCAACGAGGAATGTATCCCAGGTTGATCTCTCCGATTTCATTTCTTTTGTAATATGTTATGGTAGATTAAAAACTAAGCGTCAGATATATTTTTTTATCCGCCATTAAACACTTTAAAGTAGATCCTTAACCCTTTCACACACGTCGTTCAGTTTTTTATTTGTCACGGAAGTGCAATTATACGTTCCCTAAATATTTTTCAACGCTGACTGCGAATCTGATGTCAAAAATACAATGAAACTAAAAATAACCCTTAAAAAGGGGTGAATTATGAACATTGTATCAGACAGTATTCTTGAATGAGATTTTTGTGAATATTGATTTTTAGACAGTACGATTTTACGCCGAGAACACATAGGACTCAAAATACCATCCACATACATCCCTAAGGAGGGTGAAAATTACCCCTACACATTGAATTTTGTAAATCTAACGACGACTCTGAGATCTCTGTTTCTTAACCAATGAATACAAAGCGTTTCCAGTATACGTCTACCACCAAATCTCTTCGCTAACGAATTTCATTCAAGAGAACAACTTTCTTTTGCACATGTTTATTTATAACAATTACGAACAATTATGGATTCACCAAAAAAATCCTAATCGTTCCAAAGTTCAAGTATCTTTTTAGTACGAAAATGTAAAGAGCAAAAAAAAATTAGGATTTTGGATATGGCACATAGAAAAAATGACAAACACAAAGTTGACACTGCAATGGCTTCCGTGACCGAAAGGGTAAAACAAATCCGTGCGGTCAACTCTACGCCGAATGCTGATCTCTGACTCTCTTTTTCGGTTCGGCAGGCCCACCAGGCGGAGGAAGAAGGCCTTGGGGACACGGTGGTGCTGCTTCAGGCTTACCTGGGCCTGGCATGGACGCTGGGATGCGTGGCCTTTGGCCTTCTAGTCGTTCATCACAGCGTCGAGTGCAGAATCGCCAGACAGTACCTGACCCAGGCGGCGGTTTTTATGTGCGGCCTGTGCATCCTCGCCTTGACGGCCGTTCACGGAAACTATCACGGCTACGTTATGTTCACGTGGATATACGGTGAGTCCATTCTCTGCTGCTAATGAAATGAGCCGGCGACCTAACGAGCCACGTCACTCAAAATCGAGTCCCCGTTCAACCACCCGAATCTTGCTACAAATTTTTTTTTTCCTTTTTTCTACTTCCAGGCATCTTCTGCGGCGGCTATCACTACAGTCTCAAAATGTATACTTACGAAAGGGTCAGGGCGAGGAACTTTGCCAGGACTTGGGGCTTCGTGCAGTGCTCACAAGCCATTCCCATCGCCATCGGCGTTCCCATATCCGGTGAGTCTCGAGTTTCATGGTCTTAAAGAGACTGATGAGGCGGTGAATGTTTATCGAATTAATATATTCACGACAAATACATTGATTTATAACTCGCCAACATCATTAATAAGCCCAGCACGTACCTTGGAAACTAATTATTATAATGATTTGGGTAACGATTTTTTTTTTTTTTTTTTGCTCAAGTACCATCCATTCTTGTGGTGCCGGAAAATTTTTTTTATTCATACTTGCTTTTCAAACATTGGAAGCCGGATTTTATGTAATCCATTAAACGGGAAGCAAAAGCTGAGTGACAGTCACCTTCTCATTTGTCTTGATTAGTTCCGCAGCCTTTCGTTGTACACGATTTCAATATCATTCTTTGGGAGTGTCTCTGCTCACTCACTTCTTCGTTACCATGCAACAAGGCGTTAAAGAATCGATTCATGGTGTCGAGTGCTCCTGGAAATGTCCTTCAATTATGCTTGTCCTTGAAAAATCGCTGAAACTACCCTTGAATTTTTCTTGTCTCCTGGATATATTCCATTCCTAATGTCCTCGAATGACCTGGAAATGTCGTTGAATTCGTTAAGAATTTTTTACTGGACACTATGATCATGTTGACGATCTACCGGGTATGTCTGGGTGTTGGATTTAATCGTATCATTGAAACGTCCTCGAACTTTTGAAGAGACTGTAAAGGAGGAAACGAGAAGAACGAAGCAGATCGACTGCTTCCAGCAGACATCCATGATCGATGTAAATTTGCATCGTGGATGTTGGCCGAGAATGAATAACACAGCCGTCGAAACGGTTGAAAGCGATCAATCGGCTAATGGTGATACATTGACGTCTCGGTGCCGTTTCGACGTTACGTATGTGATAAAAATTCTGATTAATGATTCCTCCAGGGTACATAAACGTCGGCTGCGGGGGAAAGGCCGGGTACTATTTCAGCTCGACCTGCGTCCTCGTCGGCAGCTTTACACTCTTCTTCATCGATCTTCACAGGCGGAGCTTGTCCAGGCATAAGCACACCAGGGCGAACGGCACCCGGCACCTCTGCGTCGCAGACAATTGTCCCCAGAGGAAGAGGCTCTCGTTCAGTCAGGAACCTGAGAACGAAGGCGTCGCTGCTGGCGCTGCCGCCGCCGCTCTCATGCTCGGTGCTGAACTCGCTCCTGTACCAGGTTCGTTTCACTTTCGATATAAGGGGATGAATACGAGTAGAGGGATCGAGAAGTGTGCCCATTTTGGGAATTTATATCGCCTGTCAAATGGCATAAAGTCTTAACCACCGAGAATGCGAGTTTAGGGTTACAAAAGGGGCGTATAAGTTTTTTAATATTTTTCTCACCTTTCGCTCGCAAAATTATTAAAACGTATAACTCAATTGAAATCAGGTGTTTAGAAACCTAAGGGCAAAAGGTCGTATGTTGGACAACTACAACCTTTGTCCATTAATAAGTAGGTCCGAAAAATAATCAAAACAAAAGTTCGTAGCCACCAATTATTTTTTCATCATTCGTTTTTTTTTTTCTATTGTTTAACACACAGATAAATGGAAATCTACGAAAATTCAGAAATCTTGAAAAAACAAAATTGTCGAAAGTAAAAACCAAAGGACGTTACGCTTTTAAAAATATTTCTTGTAAATGCTTTCCAGACTACTAAAACGCATAAAAAATTGTAACTAACAAAGTTATACAGTAAGGACGTCAGTTTTCTAAATATCGATTATCCAAATCGTCATTTATCGGAATGATAGAAAAAAACAACAATAATTTTTGGTGGTTACGCCCTTATGCAATTATTGTAGTAGATCATTTTTTCAATTTTCATCGGGATCAAAAGATCGTATCTACCAGAATATAAGATATTTTCGTATCGTTTCTTTAACGCTACCTGTTTTGCTGAATTTTTCTAGTTACTATAACAAATGAAATTATTCTCAGTGTACAGATCGATTGTCGAATTTTAAGGATGTGATTATTACCATCTTGGATAAATATTTGAACAAATCTTGATTTATTACAATATGATGTATTGTGTCAATAATTGATTGATGAAAGAAAAAAAATCAAACTATTTGATGTTAAAAAAAAAAAATGTCCACCAAAATCATTGAATTCAAAATACAGCGTCTATTTTCAAAATACAGAACAACTTTCGGCTCATATTCGTTGCTCGACGTTGCAGGAGAAGTGCCGAACACCATGGCGGGAGAAAAGCCGGAACTGACGTGCATATCGGAGGAGGGAATAGCGGACATGGATCTGCCTGACAATTTGCTGGACGACCTCGACTACATCGGTGATTGTATAACGTCGTGTAACAAGGTGGAGAATTACCTGATGCTGTCCGAATTCGAGAACAACCTGATTGCGGAAATGCCAATAATCCTGGACCGGAAGGGGCGAAGATGGTCGCTGGCAAGATCGAAGGGTCCGGCGCCCGGAAGTCAGGGTGGAGCCAGCCAAGGAGCGCCGGAAGAGGAGGAAGTCAAACCGAAATGGCGACTGATGACGGCTCCGCCGAACAATCGCGTGATAACTGTGATCGACGAGGCGAGCACGTAATGCCCGTCGATTGTCTAATTAAAAAAACATAACATTGAACACGTTTTTATAACTTACGTTTTTACAACGATAACCCCGCACTATGTATATATATATATATATATATATATATATACGTAATATGTGGCCCTTAATATTGGTAAAAAAAAGAAAATTTTTTTTCTCATCCTTTAAATCGACTCGAAATACTAAAAAATGATTTTTAAACGTGGAATCCGCTAGTAATTTTAATATTAACCCGTGCCCCAAAGACCCTTTCAAGGTGTTGAAATAAAAAATAAAAAATTTCTCCCAATATTAAGGGCCACCCTAATACATATACATATTCGTATAATACGAGTAGTTTATTTATTATTTTACGTTGGAAATATAATTGATTTCATTCTTTGAAAAAAAAACCTGTAACAGGCGTAATAACGATCATCTTTGATCATTCAATTGTCATCCATTTTATTAAATTAATATAAATTTAAGTAGGTAGTCGATCTTTTGAAGGAAGAAGAAAAAAAAATTTCACTTTCTTTTCTGTTCCACCGACACAGTTTACGTTATAGACATGGTTAAACGATACACGTCCATTAATTATGTACACCGATCCCTGGTGATCGAAAAATAGAGGAACAAAAAAAGAAGATAGAAAAAAAAATCTATTCAATAAAATACAAATGAAAAGATAAGAGAATAAATAGAACGGTATATAAATTCGCGTGAATAAAATGAAATAATAATAATAATAACGAAGAAGTATATATGGAAATTTGGGCGATTTAGTAGCAAAAATTACATAGAATGAGAATAACGTCGTAGTTGAGTAAGGATTTACTAGCTACAATATATATATATACGCACCGTGAGGATGACGAATTATACAAATTGTCGACAAATTTCAACGATGTATCGACAAAGGTGTATAAAAGATCTCCATCACGTTTCAAGAGACTGGGATAGTAAGAAAAAAAAATTAAAAATTAACAAAATTAAACGAAAAAAAACAAAAGAAAAACAAAAAAAAAACAAAAACGAAATTACATGTGATCTGCTTAGGATTCTTATAACGAAGAGAAACAAAAAAAAAAAAAAAACAAAAAGTAAATAAAGATAGATATAAAAAAAATGAATAAAAAATAAAAACAAATTTAAGAGTCACGATCGTGAGAATGCATTTTTTTAGTCGTTTAATAATAATATTTGAATTTCGGACTAGTCTGACTAGATTGATAAGGTATGATTAATATAAATATATAAATGAATTGTTACAACAATATTATATACATATTATATATTATACAAAAATATATACATAAACGTACGTATAGAATAATTTTTTCCTATAGTAATTATTACGCATAAAAATTTATGAAAGAAAAATTAACATGCCCGCTCGAAGTTTGGAAACATTGTTTTCGTTATATTATTTTTATTTTATTTTCTTTTAATTTTTTTCCTTCTTTCATCTCATCTCTTCTGATTTTAATTTCGCAAGTTTTTAATATACACGCGTTTCGAAATATTGTCACTTCTGCAACTGTGTATATATATATATATATAAATACTGTTTATACATCCTTATGATTACACAGATAAGAAGCGTTGTATGCGCGACTGGATTTTTAATCTCACGAGTGTCTGTCCACCATTCGATAATTATGTGTGTATTATAACTATTATTATTAGTATTAGCGTGTAAAATACGGGAGAAAATTGAAGGAAAAAAAAAGAAAAAAAAAAGAAAAAAGTAAAAAAGCACGAGGAAAGAGCAAGAAAAACTACGAAAAATGAATAAATATGAATGAATTACGGTATCGTTGTTGTTAAATTATACAATTTGTACGTAGTTGAAATTCAAGAATCATCGGGTTGCCTTCGAAAAATAACCGCGTAATATCTTCATGGACTTATATTGTATGGGTAACTGTAATATATATATATATATATATATAAAGATGTAGAGACGCAGATAAGACGACACGCGTCAGTCGAGGTCAAAGGACAAACGCGTTATTACGATTGTGTTGACTTTGGACAAGCTGAAACGAAAAGACTTGCGAATATAAAAAAAGAGACGAAAGAAAGTAGAAAAAATAATACAAACGATTTCTGGTCATATATGGTATCGAGTTGATGTATTATATATAAATATTTAGTATCATCGACATTGTGAATTTTTGTCTTTTTTTAAAGAAAATTTTTTTTTTTTTTTTCGATTTTATGGATAGGATTATCATGGTTTCGTGTGTGTGTGTGTGTGTGTGTGTGTGTACATGTGTACGTCTCATAAACTTACGCGACATTTTAAATTCGTTAAGTTTATTCGTATAGGCAATTGTCGCCAGATTTTTTCTTTTTCTTTTTTTCATTATTCATTTCATGTTATCGATGTTTAATTTATTCCTTATGGACGGGGGTGGGGGGGGGGGGGGGTGGCAAAATATACGCCAGACAAATAAAACAGATCACGATTTTACAACCCGTTTGATTTTAATCCGCGTTTTACGACTGTTGAATTACAAATTGAATATACAGTCTCTGGAAACATTGGATATATTTTTAATGGAGGAATTGAAGGGGAAGGGGAGGGGGATGGGGGAAGTGAACGACTCTCGCAATCATTACGCAATACGATCGGATCACAAAATATATTTTTCCCCGTGGAGTGATTGAAGAGTAGAGAAAAACCCGAACGAATTGTTGGTAGGTGACTAACAATGATTCGATTAAAATGTTTGTTCCCCTCTTGGTGTTAAACCATTATTCGTTTTTACACTCATCCTTATTTAAACCTTGAATGATCGATCGTTCTAAAAAATTTATATATTTTTTCCTCTTCTCATTCACACCTTTTTTTTTTTTTTTTTTTTTAATTTGTAAGTGTTTAGTGTCTTACGATGTTTCCGTTCGTAGCATGTTTAGGTAAATAAGTCAGATCTCGCCTGCCTGTAAGTAAAAAATAATAACGTTGAACGCCTTTTGCGAACGATGATATACGAATAAGCACGATAGTGTAAGAAATTACAATTGACGCAATTATTAAGATGATCGGATTTAATAGATATTTATATAACAAACCAACGATGGTAATAATAATGAAAATAATATTGTATTGTAACAGTTTTATTAATAAAATATAGACGTTGTAATAGTTTGTCGCAGCAAGAACCAAGGGAACCAAATAGTGACCGATTTGAATTTATAATGCATAATGGCGAGAAGGAAAATTTGAAAATTATCCAAATTGATAACTGATTTGATAGGATTCGTGGAAAGCAGAGAGAATAACGAAAAATAAGAGAAAAAGATAAATAAAACTTTGTGTTAAAATTTTACGAACTGTGGCATCGTTGAGACAATATCGAATTTCGGTTTTCGTATGAAAACTTAACACAAATTGATATTAATTATACAGAAATAATTAAATTTTCTTTCTGCTCTCTCGCGTCTGCTGTAAAGTTTTATTAGTGGAATGAAAATGATTAGTATGTATACATATATATATATATATATATAGGGATATATATATATATATACGCATATTTATAATGACACGTTTGTAATAATAATATATTGTATGTGTGTATATTACACATACCTTTAGCGTATATGATAGCTATTTATTTATCGGAATATCTTGGACGTGTGTATATGTACATAATGATATGTATATTATACATACATACGTACATATATACACGAAGATTAAATTGTATCCATGTAATAAAGTGGAATTGAATTGACGAGCCATTGTAGAATTTAGCTGCGGGCTAATAATAAGCTGCAGTGAAATTTAGACATCGTAAAAATGCTGAAGCCGAAGTGAAATTCATCATCAGTGGCAATAATAATCCGCAAATAATAAGGAAAAACTGCTACTGAAATTTAAATTTAAAATAAATCGCATCGCGTTGCATTTAATCGGCTACATGAGATACGATAAATAAACAATATAGAAATTGTACGGTATATTGTTTATATTTTATACTTTATAGAGAGGCTGAAGAAGCAATAAATTGCTGCTAGAGTGAAATAAACTGAAATTAATTCGAGAAAGTTTTACATGCGCTCTTAATGTTTTAAAATGTATGATCGATTATTATTTTTATCTATAGATCTATGATAATTGATGAAACGATAATTACGAACGTTCAGTACAACGGAAGTGAATGCCAATTGAATTAGTCGGTACAAGAATATAATAAATTAGTGTCTGTAAAGTATGAAAATTTGATTCGAACAGGAAAGTAAATATGAAACGTCCCGGAGAGCAAAACGATGTAATTTCTGTGTGAAATTATTCACGATCGAAGAAGAAATAGCATTGAAACAGAGATGATATGACAGGGAATTGTGAATAAAAAAATATTCAAAGATGTTCTATCATGTTACAAAAGAAAAAAACTGCCGTTGTTTCGCTGCTATGAACATAAGTACGCAGAGTGAATTCCTAACGACTGCATGGTCCGTCGTCTGCTAAATGCGCACGCGCTACACGTGTATGTGAAATTAATAGTGTGGATAATTCACTTGATTATTCTGCGTAATTGGTTGTCATTTTTTATTTCATATTTACAATTTCTAGCTTATATCTACTGAATTGAATAACAACATGTATTGATATTATCTATAAATCTTTATTGTTATTACGTATTTTGTTCAGATAATATTTATCCTGTAGAGCCGGTTTCTCGATCTGTTCTCACGTAAATGTTGGGTCTTTTCGATACATTTTAAGGGAGCTTTCCAGTGTGAAATTTTCAAAAAATCGATTTTTTTTTTTGCTTTATCGAATAGTATACACTCTTCCGAATATTCCCTGAAATTTTCATGCCGAAATTCAGATTATTTCGGTTACTGTACAGCATTTCTTGGGAGAAGGCAACGGAGCGCTACAGCTGCCCGTGCGACCGTTATTTCTATTGTCTCGTTCCTACCTGCACGTACATGAACTTGGCTCGCCAATTGTCGAAAATGTGAATTCGGACTATTGCATAATTTGCCGTTAATTAGCCGTAAATTAGTCGCGCGGCTTATTTTTTTGTCGCACTCAATTTTCAAAAAAAAAGCGGATGGCGTGCTAAATTCTTGAAAATCAATCAATCACTGTGTGTGGCAACTAGCCCCAAAGCACGTATTCTGCGGCAAGCAGATAGTAGAAATCGCTACGCAGTGTGCTGTGTGCACCTTCAATGAAGGTTACGACCCAATTTTAAAAATTTTGGAGACGATGGGATGCACGATAGGGCCGAGCGCCGCAGATTTCGCCGCTAAGTACAAGAATGCGCGCATCACCCAAGCAAACCGCCAGGCGTCCCTGGATAGCAAAGAGGCGAGGACAGCTCGTCGGACTGAACGATCCATTGAGCACGATCTTTTCGAAGAAGCAGAAGGGATATTGTATGGACCTGGCATCGCTGATTGACCGTAAGTAAACGATTTACCTAAAATTTCCTCACTTGAAACTTTGAACGCGTTTTTCTCGAAACAGCATTTTTCAAAACGGTGTCCAACTTGGAGGGCAGAGTTTTAAAGCTATCGAGTTGAATTTTTTACACAATATTCTTAACGTCATTGTTTATCGTGCTATGGAAGCTTTTTTTTTTTGACATCTTCTTATTTTTTTGTAAAAAAAACTGCCAAAAAAAATGCTAAAATCGATACTTTCTGTTCAAACCGGCGCCATTCTTGCAAAAAAAAAAAAAAAAAAAAAGCCTCCATAACACGAAAGCCAATTATATACCGATCAATAATCTTTTTGTGTTTTTTGTTTCAGATCAAAATTGTGACCCCCAACGTGGACACCACATCCAAGTGCATTTTCTGCAACAATTGTTTCATCATTTTTATAGATATTAATTAATAAATAAATCGATCTTTAAAAAATTGTTTTGTATTCTTCAATACCCAATTAATATATAAAAAAAAAACCAGACCGATTAGATTATTTTTTCTTTAAAAGAAAAAATCGCGAAAAACAGCGATTTTTCGGGCTGTCACACTGGAAAGCTCCCTTAAGCCAATCAAGATAATTTTTATTGCTCAAATTCGAACTTGATCATTTTTCTGGTTTAGTCAACGTTTCTTGTAGTCTGTTCAACGCTTTTCCAACCACGGTCAATGGATTGGGTGTTCGCATACGAAAGGCAATGGTTTACGGCATCTGTGGTCATTGAGCCCACCACTCGAGTGCAACGATCCACAATTTTCAGAGAACCAAAAATTATTGGGTTCTCCTCTCGCCCATTGGTTGAACCCAGCCCTGGTCAGAGTTTGCTCGTGGATGGTGACGTAGTGGCCCTCCTGGTAAAGATCGTGGAAACCCAGACTGACATATGCTGGATTTGGGTTTATTGCCTTGAGCACCGTCACCACTGCATCCCTCTCGGCCAAAGAATTGATGATGGCCAGGTGCCCGCCTTCCTCTTCGCAGGTGATTCGAGCTTGGTTCCACGAAACCCTTTGCGAGTGCAGCTTGTAGCCACCGATGCCCGGAAAGTACCTGCGTCACATGACACCAAATTTCATCAAAGTTCAAACTCTCTTCGACCAAGCGTCGACGGTGACACTCACGTGTAGTCGTCTCTTCTGACAACCGGTGGATTTCGAAGAAGGCAGGTCGGATCTGCGTTTCCAGTTGTTCCTGGAACCGAGACGTCGGAAGGCCGTTATCACAGACATAATGGAAATACGCGCTTTCCGCATCGCGTGCGAAAATCACACTGTGAACTTGTTCGGGAAATACTCACCGTTTGCTGTACGAGCGAACACGAGGACGACCGACTTCGCGGATGATTTTTCCTCCATAGTATAAGATACGAAGTACAGCAACGTTTGAATCGCGATAAACCCGACCGACATGACTGACGTGTGGATGCACTATTTCCGCTGCAGCCTAGACAACTTGCTCGATCCTCGCGATTGGAAAACAGTGCGGAGTTTTAGCAGCTACTAATCAGAAATAACTGTCCGCTTCGTGCGTTTCCCGGCACCCCAACACTTTCCATCCGACAAGTCATGCAAATGTTATCTTTCCATTCTGACCTGCAATGGATTATATTTACGAGATTAATTTGAAGCGGGGAATTACAAGAGTCGCGAGGTCATGCTCATCTTATCGCAACACGTGCAATGTGAACGTATGAGGTCCTACCAAGGTGTTAAAGGTCTCACCATCACAACCTCTCAGCATTGGTTTATGCATCCCATAAAATGCCTTATTCAACGAAACCTGTTGCTTTTTCCTGAAATACAAATTTTAATTATCGTCTATTGAAGTTTCTATGACAAGTTACACCGATTTATAAACTGGCATGGTATTATTTCGGAGCCATAACAGAGTATATACATATAAGATACTAATTTTCGGGAACATGATTAATTTTAAGCCGACAAAAACAAGGCTGAATTGGTAAAACTACGGAGCTCTACATTTTGGGCCCGAAAGATTCTTATGATACACTCCAACACAATTAACTTTACCGCTTCGTTTGGAATTACGATTTAGTAATGTCTTTTGTCTCATCAACGGTTTTCCTAATCTGCTTTAAGGTGTTCCAAGAATTGCGAATGGATTAATAGCAGACTGTAAACATGGTCGGAGAAGATTCAGCGGCTGCTGGACGCGGGAACTCGATGATGGACTTGACGGATGATTTTGCCGCCAGACTGGTTGTGTTGCGTCTAACAATAAGCGGGAAATGCCCATATTTCTCAACAGATGTGGGTTCATGCTTACGTCACCGGGCCAAGCGATAGACCAGAAATTGAGTGATTCCGTGAAACACATACTACCAAGATACCGACTACGCCATAACACGAAAGACAGTCCATAGTTATAATCTGTTATGTTTCGTACTCGCGAATATTATTTATTACTTTGTTATGAACAATTGGATGCAATAAAATTATGTGTTTTTAGTTTTTAATTTATGAAATAAAAACTAATGACGCGACCTTGATGCTTTATGCAGCTCGATTGCAGAGAATAAAAATGCGAACAGAATGAGCTTTGGAACGACTCGATTGGATCATCAGTGTCAGAAGAAATCCAGAGAAACGGAAGATTCGACGTTTTTCGAAAATTCACGACACCGTCATTTTTTTAGATGTAGCGCAAGCTTCCCGCAGAATAGCAGTGATTGATATGTACTTTATGACTGCGAAAATCCGGTGCTGCCGTAGTATTAAGTTTTGCACGATGGCAATTTCAATTTTTGAATGGAATGTCTTGCAGCGTACGTGGTTGCGTCATGGACGGTTCGATGTCAGTTTTCATTATGAATTTTTCGCATGAAGTATATGACTACGGAACTTGCGTTATATTTCGAGAATATTTTCTTCTGACGGTGCTACGTTATTCGATAATTTCTAATGCTGTATAATTCTCTACATCATGTGCGACGCATACTGGTCTAACGTGATGACTGATGATGTCACGATGCAACCAGGTGAACACTAAATCTTTGCCGCGTGTGAATAAATTTTTGACATCTCGAATTGTTATTATGACTGACTTACAATTGATAATTAAACTTGTGATGATAATGCGTTAGCTGTTGGTTATACCAGCGCTGATCATTATTGAAATTTATAATTCCTAGGGGTTACATAAGTCAGAAGGAAAACATTCGAATGGAGGAAAAAAATACTTATATTATCAAATGTTCTGATGTGATTTTGCACAAGAAATCAATTAGGCGCGGTTCCAATACGCTGCGATGATTGCATGAAAAGTTACAGCCAAAAAACGAGAACCCGTGTTTTCGACATTTTTCAGCGGGTGCATTTTCCTTCGTAATTTCTCTCCTGTTGATCCCACGCTCTTTTCGCTGCGTTTTCTGAGTTCCTGGGGGTCCAATTAGTCAGGTAAGAGTCATACGAAACGAATCTGAGACCCAAAATTTTTGGTCGAAAAATGAAGAAAAAGTAAGGCTAACCCCTTTGCATTTTTTGCGAAAATTTTCGCGATTTTGAAAAGTGCTGGAATAAATCAATTGTGGCGCGATTCCGACGTAATTTTGCAAAAGAATTCGATTGGGCGCAGTCCCAATACGCTGCGATCAATGAATCAAAAGTTACAGTCAAAAAACGAAAACCCGTGTTTTCGACATTTTTCAGCAGGTGCATTTTCCTTGGTAATTTCTCCCCTGTTGATCCCACGCTCTTTTCGCTGCGCTGACTGAGTTCCTGGGGGTCCAATCAGTCAGGTGAGAGTCATACGAAACGAATCTGAGACCCAAAATTTTTGGTCGAAAAATGAAGAAAAAGTAAGGCTAACCCCTTTGCATTTTTTGCGAAAATTTTCGCGATTTTGAAAACTGCTGGAATAAATCAATTGTGGCACGATTCCGACGTAATTTTGCAAAAGAAATCGATTGGGCGCAGTCCCAATACGCTGCGATCAATGAGTCAAAAGTTACAGCCAGAAAACGAGAACCCGTGTTTTCGACATTTTTCAGCAGGTGCATTTTCCTTCGTAATTTCTCTCCTGTTGATCCCACGCTCTTTTCGCTGCGTTTTCTGAGTTCCTGGGGGTCCAATTAGTCAGGTAAGAGTCATACGAAACGAATCTGAGACCCAAAATTTTTGGTCGAAAAATGAAGAAAAAGTAAGGCTAACCCCTTTGCATTTTTTGCGAAAATTTTCGCGATTTTGAAAAGTGCTGGAATGAATCAATTGTGGCACGATTCCGACGTAATTTTGCAAAAGAAATCGATTGGGCGCAGTCCCAATACGCTGCGATCAATGAGTCAAAAGTTACAGCCAAAAAACCAGAACCCGTGTTTTCGACATTTTTCAGCAGGTGCATTTTCCTTCGTAATTTCTCTCCTGTTGATCCCACGCTCTTTTCGCTGCGTTTTCTGAGTTCCTGGGGGTCCAATTATTCAGGTAAGAGTCATACGAAACGAATCTGAGACCCAAAATTTTTGGTCGAAAAATGAAGAAAAAGTAAGGCTAACCCCTTTGCATTTTTTGCGAAAATTTACGCGATTTTCAAAAGTGCTGGAATAAATCAATTGTGGCACGATTCCGACGTAATTTTGCGAAAGAAATCGATTGGGCGCAGTCCCAATACGCTGCGATCAATGAGTCAAAAGTTACAGCCAAAAAACCAGAACCCGTGTTTTCGACATTTTTCAGCAGGTGCATTTTCCTTCGTAATTTCTCTCCTGTTGATCCCACGCTCTTTTCGCTGCGTTTTCTGAGTTCCTTGGGGTCCAATTAGTCAGGTATGAGTCATACGAAACGAATCTGAGACCCAAAATTTTTGGTCGGAAAATGAAGAAAAAGTAAGGCTAACCCCTTTGCATTTTTTGCAAAAATTTTCGCGATTTTGAAAAGTGCTGGAATAAATCAATTGTGGCACGATTCCGACGTAATTTTGCAAAAGAAATCGATTGGGCGCAGTCCCAATACGCTGCGATCAATGAATCAAAAGTTACAGTCAAAAAACGAAAACCCGTGTTTTCGACATTTTTCAGCAGGTGCATTTTCCTTCGTAATTTCTCCCCTGTTGATCCCACGCTCTTCTCGCTGCGCTTACTGAGTTCCTGGGGGTCCAATCAGTCAGGTGAGAGTCATACGAAACGAATCTGAGACCCAAAATTTTTGGTCGAAAAATGAAGAAAAAGTAAGGCTAACCCCTTTGCATTTTTTGCGAAAATTTTCGCGATTTTGAAAAGTGCTGGAATAAATGAATTGTGGCACGATTTCGACGTCATTTTGCAAACGAAATCGATTGGGCGCAGTCCCAATACGCTGCGATCAATGAATCAAAAGTTACAGTCAAAAAACCAGAACCCGTGTTTTCGACATTTTTCAGCAGGTGCATTTTTCTTCGTAATTTCTCTCCTGTTGATCCCACGCTCTTTTCGCTGTGTTTTCTGAGTTCCTGGGGGTCCAATTAGTCAGGTAAGAGTCATACGAAACGAATCTGAGACCCAAAATTTTTGGTCGAAAAATGAAGAAAAAGTAAGGCTAACCCCTTTGCATTTTTTGCGAAAATTTTCGCGATTTTGAAAAGTGCTGGAATAAATGAATTGTGGCACGATTTCGACGTCATTTTGCAAACGAAATCGATTGGGCGCAGTCCCAATACGCTGCGATCAATGAATCAAAAGTTACAGTCAAAAAACCAGAACCCGTGTTTTCGACATTTTTCAGCAGGTGCATTTTTCTTCGTAATTTCTCTCCTGTTGATCCCACGCTCTTTTCGCTGTGTTTTCTGAGTTCCTGGGGGTCCAATTAGTCAGGTAAGAGTCATACGAAACGAATCTGAGACCCAAAATTTTTGGTCGAAAAATGAAAAAAAAGTAAGGCTAACCCCTTTGCATTTTTTGCGAAAATTTTCGCGATTTTGAAAACTGCTGGAATAAATCAATTGTGGCACGATTCCGACGTAATTTTGCAAAAGAAATCGATTGGGCGCAGTCCCAATACGCTGCGATCAATGAGTCAAAAGTTACAGCCAGAAAACGAGAACCCGTGTTTTCGACATTTTTCAGCAGGTGCATTTTCCTTCGTAATTTCTCTCCTGTTGATCCCACGCTCTTTTCGCTGCGTTTTCTGAGTTCCTGGGGGTCCAATTAGTCAGGTAAGAGTCATACGAAACGAATCTGAGACCCAAAATTTTTGGTCGAAGAATGAAGAAAAAGTAAGGCTAACCCCTTTGCATTTTTTGCGAAAATTTTCGCGATTTTGAAAAGTGCTGGAATGAATCAATTGTGGCACGATTCCGACGTAATTTTGCAAAAGAAATCGATTGGGCGCAGTCCCAATACGCTGCGATCAATGAGTCAAAAGTTACAGCCAAAAAACCAGAACCCGTGTTTTCGACATTTTTCAGCAGGTGCATTTTCCTTCGTAATTTCTCTCCTGTTGATCCCACGCTCTTTTCGCTGCGTTTTCTGAGTTCCTGGGGGTCCAATTATTCAGGTAAGAGTCATACGAAACGAATCTGAGACCCAAAATTTTTGGTCGAAAAATGAAGAAAAAGTAAGGCTAACCCCTTTGCATTTTTTGCGAAAATTTACGCGATTTTCAAAAGTGCTGGAATAAATCAATTGTGGCACGATTCCGACGTAATTTTGCGAAAGAAATCGATTGGGCGCAGTCCCAATACGCTGCGATCAATGAGTCAAAAGTTACAGCCAAAAAACCAGAACCCGTGTTTTCGACATTTTTCAGCAGGTGCATTTTCCTTCGTAATTTCTCTCCTGTTGATCCCACGCTCTTTTCGCTGCGTTTTCTGAGTTCCTGGGGGTCCAATTATTCAGGTAAGAGTCATACGAAACGAATCTGAGACCCAAAATTTTTGGTCGAAAAATGAAGAAAAAGTAAGGCTAACCCCTTTGCATTTTTTGCAAAAATTTTCGCGATTTTGAAAAGTGCTGGAATAAATCAATTGTGGCACGATTCCGACGTAATTTTGCAAAAGAAATCGATTGGGCGCAGTCCCAATACGCTGCGATCAATGAATCAAAAGTTACAGTCAAAAAACGAAAACCCGTGTTTTCGACATTTTTCAGCAGGTGCATTTTCCTTCGTAATTTCTCCCCTGTTGATCCCACGCTCTTCTCGCTGCGCTTACTGAGTTCCTGGGGGTCCAATCAGTCAGGTGAGAGTCATACGAAACGAATCTGAGACCGAAAATTTTTGGTCGAAAAGTGAAGAAGAAGTAAGGCTAACCCCTTTGCATTTTTTGCGAAAATTTTCGCGATTTTGAAAAGTGCTGAAATAAATGAATTGTGGCACGATTCCGACGTAATTTTGCAAAAGAAATCGATTGGGCGCGGTCCCAATACGCTGCGATCGATGAATCAAAAGTTACAGCCAAAAAACGAGAACCCGTGTTTTCGACATTTTTCAGCAGGTGCATTTTCCTTCGTAATTTCTCTCCTGTTGATCCCACGCTCTTTTCGCTGGGTTTTCTGAGTTCCTGGGGGTCCAATTAGTCAGGTGAGAGTCATACGAAACGAATCTGAGACCCAAAATTTTTGGTCGAAAAATGAAGAAAAAGTAAGGCTAACCCCTTTGCATTTTTTGCGAAAATTTACGCGATTTTCAAAAGTGCTGAAATAAATGAATTGTGGCACGATTCCGACGTAATTTTGCAAAAGAAATCGATTGGGCGCGGTCCCAATACGCTGCGATCGATGAATCAAAAGTTACAGCCAAAAAACGAGAACCCGTGTTTTCGACATTTTTCAGCAGGTGCATTTTCCTTCGTAATTCCTCTCCTGTTGATCCCACGCTCTTTTCGCTGCGATTTCTGAGTTCCTGGGGGTCCAATTAGTCAGGTAAGAGTCATACGGAACGAATCTGAGACCCAAAATTTTTGGTCGAAAAATGAAGAAAAAGTAAGGCTAACCCCTTTGCATTTTTTGCGAAAATTTTCGTGATTTTGAAAAGTGCTGGAATAAATGAATTGTGGCACGATTCCGACGTAATTTTGCAGAAGACATCGATTGGGCGCAGTCCCAATACGCTGCGATCAATGAATCAAAAGTTACAGCCAAAAAACGAGAACCCGTGTTTTCGACATTTTTCAGCAGGTGCATTTTCCTTCGTAATTTCTCCCCTGTTGATCCCACGCTCTTTCCGCTGCGCTTACTGAGTTCCTGGGGGTCCAATCAGTCAGGTGAGAGTCATACGAAACGAATCTGAGACCCAAAATTTTTGGTCGAAAAATGAAGAAAAAGTAAGGCTAACCCCTTTGCATTTTTTGCGAAAATTTACGCGATTTTCAAAAGTGCTGGAATAAATCAATTGTGGCACGATTCCGACGTAATTTTGCGAAAGA
Organism: Neodiprion lecontei; assembly: GCF_021901455.1. NCBI lineage: Eukaryota > Metazoa > Arthropoda > Insecta > Hymenoptera > Diprionidae > Neodiprion > Neodiprion lecontei. Next base: position 20,630,324 of record NC_060266.1, on the reverse strand, counting down.
AATCGATTGGGCGCAGTCCCAATACGCTGCGATCAATGAGTCAAAAGTTACAGCCAAAAAACCAGAACCCGTGTTTTCGACATTTTTCAGCAGGTGCATTTTTCTTCGTAATTTCTCTCCTGTTGATCCCACGCTCTTTTCGCTGTGTTTTCTGAGTTCCTGGGGGTCCAATTAGTCAGGTAAGAGTCATACGAAACGAATCTGAGACCCAAAATTTTTGGTCGAAAAATGAAAAAAAAGTAAGGCTAACCCCTTTGCATTTTTTGCGAAAATTTTCGCGATTTTGAAAAGTGCTGGAATAAATGAATTGTGGCACGATTCCGACGTCATTTTGCAAAAGAAATCGATTGGGCGCAGTCCCAATACGCTGCGATCAATGAATCAAAAGTTACAGTCAAATAACGAAAACCCGTGTTTTCGACATTTTTCAGCAGGTGCATTTTCCTTCGTAATTTCTCCCCTGTTGATCCCACGCTCTTTTCGCTGCGCTTACTGAGTTCCTGGGGGTCCAATCAGTCAGGTGAGAGTCATACGAAACGAATCTGAGACCGAAAATTTTTGGTCGAAAAGTGAAGAAGAAGTAAGGCTAACCCCTTTGCATTTTTTGCGAAAATTTTCGCGATTTTGAAAAGTGCTGAAATAAATGAATTGTGGCACGATTCCGACGTAATTTTGCAAAAGAAATCGATTGGGCGCGGTCCCAATACGCTGCGATCGATGAATCAAAAGTTACAGCCAAAAAACGAGAACCCGTGTTTTCGACATTTTTCAGCAGGTGCATTTTCCTTCGTAATTTCTCTCCTGTTGATCCCACGCTCTTTTCGCTGGGTTTTCTGAGTTCCTGGGGGTCCAATTAGTCAGGTGAGAGTCATACGAAACGAATCTGAGACCCAAAATTTTTGGTCGAAAAATGAAGAAAAAGTAAGGCTAACCCCTTTGCATTTTTTGCGAAAATTTACGCGATTTTCAAAAGTGCTGAAATAAATGAATTGTGGCACGATTCCGACGTAATTTTGCAAAAGAAATCGATTGGGCGCGGTCCCAATACGCTGCGATCGATGAATCAAAAGTTACAGCCAAAAAACGAGAACCCGTGTTTTCGACATTTTTCAGCAGGTGCATTTTCCTTCGTAATTCCTCTCCTGTTGATCCCACGCTCTTTTCGCTGCGATTTCTGAGTTCCTGGGGGTCCAATTAGTCAGGTAAGAGTCATACGGAACGAATCTGAGACCCAAAATTTTTGGTCGAAAAATGAAGAAAAAGTAAGGCTAACCCCTTTGCATTTTTTGCGAAAATTTTCGTGATTTTGAAAAGTGCTGGAATAAATGAATTGTGGCACGATTCCGACGTAATTTTGCAGAAGAAATCGATTGGGCGCAGTCCCAATACGCTGCGATCAATGAATCAAAAGTTACAGCCAAAAAACGAGAACCCGTGTTTTCGACATTTTTCAGCAGGTGCATTTTCCTTCGTAATTTCTCCCCTGTTGATCCCACGCTCTTTCCGCTGCGCTTACTGAGTTCCTGGGGGTCCAATCAGTCAGGTGAGAGTCATACGAAACGAATCTGAGACCCAAAATTTTTGGTCGAAAAATGAAGAAAAAGTAAGGCTAACCCCTTTGCATTTTTTGCGAAAATTTTCGCGATTTTGAAAAGTGCTGGAATGAATCAATTGTGGCACGATTCCGACGTAATTTTGCAAAAGAAATCGATTGGGCGCAGTCCCAATACGCTGCGATCAATGAGTCAAAAGTTACAGCCAAAAAACCAGAACCCGTGTTTTCGACATTTTTCAGCAGGTGCATTTTCCTTCGTAATTTCTCTCCTGTTGATCCCACGCTCTTTTCGCTGCGTTTTCTGAGTTCCTGGGGGTCCAATTATTCAGGTAAGAGTCATACGAAACGAATCTGAGACCCAAAATTTTTGGTCGAAAAATGAAGAAAAAGTAAGGCTAACCCCTTTGCATTTTTTGCGAAAATTTACGCGATTTTCAAAAGTGCTGGAATAAATCAATTGTGGCACGATTCCGACGTAATTTTGCGAAAGAAATCGATTGGGCGCAGTCCCAATACGCTGCGATCAATGAGTCAAAAGTTACAGCCAAAAAACCAGAACCCGTGTTTTCGACATTTTTCAGCAGGTGCATTTTCCTTCGTAATTTCTCTCCTGTTGATCCCACGCTCTTTTCGCTGCGTTTTCTGAGTTCCTTGGGGTCCAATTAGTCAGGTATGAGTCATACGAAACGAATCTGAGACCCAAAATTTTTGGTCGAAAAATAAAGAAAAAGTAAGGCTAACCCCTTTGCATTTTTTGCAAAAATTTTCGCGATTTTGAAAAGTGCTGGAATAAATCAATTGTGGCACGATTCCAACGTAATTTTGCAAAAGAAATCGATTGGGCGCAGTCCCAATACGCTGCGATCAATGAATCAAAAGTTACAGTCAAAAAACGAAAACCCGTGTTTTCGACATTTTTCAGCAGGTGCATTTTCCTTCGTAATTTCTCCCCTGTTGATCCCACGCTCTTCTCGCTGCGCTTACTGAGTTCCTGGGGGTCCAATCAGTCAGGTGAGAGTCATACGAAACGAATCTGAGGCCCAAAATTTTTGGTCGAAAAATGAAGAAAAAGTAAGGCTAACCCCTTTGCATTTTTTGCGAAAATTTTCGCGATTTTGAAAAGTGCTGGAATAAATGAATTGTGGCACGATTTCGACGTCATTTTGCAAACGAAATCGATTGGGCGCAGTCCCAGTACGCTGCGATCAATGAATCAAAAGTTACAGTCAAAAAACCAGAACCCGTGTTTTCGACATTTTTCAGCAGGTGCATTTTTCTTCGTAATTTCTCTCCTGTTGATCCCACGCTCTTTTCGCTGTGTTTTCTGAGTTCCTGGGGGTCCAATTAGTCAGGTAAGAGTCATACGAAACGAATCTGAGACCCAAAATTTTTGGTCGAAAAATGAAAAAAAAGTAAGGCTAACCCCTTTGCATTTTTTGCGAAAATTTTCGCGATTTTGAAAACTGCTGGAATAAATCAATTGTGGCACGATTCCGACGTAATTTTGCAAAAGAAATCGATTGGGCGCAGTCCCAATACGCTGCGATCAATGAGTCAAAAGTTACAGCCAGAAAACGAGAACCCGTGTTTTCGACATTTTTCAGCAGGTGCATTTTCCTTCGTAATTTCTCTCCTGTTGATCCCACGCTCTTTTCGCTGCGTTTTCTGAGTTCCTGGGGGTCCAATTAGTCAGGTAAGAGTCATACGAAACGAATCTGAGACCCAAAATTTTCGGTCGAAAAATGAAGAAAAAGTAAGGCTAACCCCTTTGCATTTTTTGCGAAAATTTTCGCGATTTTGAAAAGTGCTGGAATGAATCAATTGTGGCACGATTCCGACGTAATTTTGCAAAAGAAATCGATTGGGCGCAGTCCCAATACGCTGCGATCAATGAGTCAAAAGTTACAGCCAAAAAACCAGAACCCGTGTTTTCGACATTTTTCAGCAGGTGCATTTTCCTTCGTAATTTCTCTCCTGTTGATCCCACGCTCTTTTCGCTGCGTTTTCTGAGTTCCTTGGGGTCCAATTAGTCAGGTATGAGTCATACGAAACGAATCTGAGACCCAAAATTTTTGGTCGAAAAATGAAGAAAAAGTAAGGCTAACCCCTTTGCATTTTTTGCAAAAATTTTCGCGATTTTGAAAAGTGCTGGAATAAATCAATTGTGGCACGATTCCGACGTAATTTTGCAAAAGAAATCGATTGGGCGCAGTCCCAATACGCTGCGATCAATGAATCAAAAGTTACAGTCAAAAAACGAAAACCCGTGTTTTCGACATTTTTCAGCAGGTGCATTTTCCTTCGTAATTTCTCCCCTGTTGATCCCACGCTCTTCTCGCTGCGCTTACTGAGTTCCTGGGGGTCCAATCAGTCAGGTGAGAGTCATACGAAACGAATCTGAGACCCAAAATTTTTGGTCGAAAAATGAAGAAAAAGTAAGGCTAACCCCTTTGCATTTTTTGCGAAAATTTTCGCGATTTTGAAAAGTGCTGGAATAAATGAATTGTGGCACGATTTCGACGTCATTTTGCAAACGAAATCGATTGGGCGCAGTCCCAATACGCTGCGATCAATGAATCAAAAGTTACAGTCAAAAAACCAGAACCCGTGTTTTCGACATTTTTCAGCAGGTGCATTTTTCTTCGTAATTTCTCTCCTGTTGATCCCACGCTCTTTTCGCTGTGTTTTCTGAGTTCCTGGGGGTCCAATTAGTCAGGTAAGAGTCATACGAAACGAATCTGAGACCCAAAATTTTTGGTCGAAAAATGAAGAAAAAGTAAGGCTAACCCCTTTGCATTTTTTGCAAAAATTTTCGCGATTTTGAAAAGTGCTGGAATAAATCAATTGTGGCACGATTCCGACGTAATTTTGCAAAAGAAATCGATTGGGCGCAGTCCCAATACGCTGCGATCAATGAATCAAAAGTTACAGTCAAAAAACGAAAACCCGTGTTTTCGACATTTTTCAGCAGGTGCATTTTCCTTCGTAATTTCTCCCCTGTTGATCCCACGCTCTTCTCGCTGCGCTTACTGAGTTCCTGGGGGTCCAATCAGTCAGGTGAGAGTCATACGAAACGAATCTGAGACCCAAAATTTTTGGTCGAAAAATGAAGAAAAAGTAAGGCTAACCCCTTTGCATTTTTTGCGAAAATTTTCGCGATTTTGAAAAGTGCTGGAATAAATGAATTGTGGCACGATTTCGACGTCATTTTGCAAACGAAATCGATTGGGCGCAGTCCCAATACGCTGCGATCAATGAATCAAAAGTTACAGTCAAAAAACCAGAACCCGTGTTTTCGACATTTTTCAGCAGGTGCATTTTTCTTCGTAATTTCTCTCCTGTTGATCCCACGCTCTTTTCGCTGTGTTTTCTGAGTTCCTGGGGGTCCAATTAGTCAGGTAAGAGTCATACGAAACGAATCTGAGACCCAAAATTTTTGGTCGAAAAATGAAAAAAAAGTAAGGCTAACCCCTTTGCATTTTTTGCGAAAATTTTCGCGATTTTGAAAAGTGCTGGAATAAATGAATTGTGGCACGATTCCGACGTCATTTTGCAAAAGAAATCGATTGGGCGCAGTCCCAATACGCTGCGATCAATGAATCAAAAGTTACAGTCAAATAACGAAAACCCGTGTTTTCGACATTTTTCAGCAGGTGCATTTTCCTTCGTAATTTCTCCCCTGTTGATCCCACGCTCTTTTCGCTGCGCTTACTGAGTTCCTGGGGGTCCAATCAGTCAGGTGAGAGTCATACGAAACGAATCTGAGACCGAAAATTTTTGGTCGAAAAGTGAAGAAGAAGTAAGGCTAACCCCTTTGCATTTTTTGCGAAAATTTTCGCGATTTTGAAAAGTGCTGAAATAAATGAATTGTGGCACGATTCCGACGTAATTTTGCAAAAGAAATCGATTGGGCGCGGTCCCAATACGCTGCGATCGATGAATCAAAAGTTACAGCCAAAAAACGAGAACCCGTGTTTTCGACATTTTTCAGCAGGTGCATTTTCCTTCGTAATTTCTCTCCTGTTGATCCCACGCTCTTTTCGCTGGGTTTTCTGAGTTCCTGGGGGTCCAATTAGTCAGGTGAGAGTCATACGAAACGAATCTGAGACCCAAAATTTTTGGTCGAAAAATGAAGAAAAAGTAAGGCTAACCCCTTTGCATTTTTTGCGAAAATTTACGCGATTTTCAAAAGTGCTGAAATAAATGAATTGTGGCACGATTCCGACGTAATTTTGCAAAAGAAATCGATTGGGCGCAGTCCCAATACGCTGCGATCAATGAATCAAAAGTTACAGCCAAAAAACGAGAACCCGTGATTTCGACATTTCTTAGCAGGTGCATTTTCCTTCGTAATTTCTGTCCTGTTGATCCCACGCTCTTTTCGCTGCGTTTTCTGAGTTTCTGGGGGTCCAATTAGTCAGGTAAGAGTCATACGAAACGAATCTGAGACGCAAAATTTTTGGTCGAAAAATGAAGAAAAAGTAAGGCTAACCCCTTGGATTTTTTGCGAAAATTTTCGCGATTTTGAAAAGTGCTGGAATAAATCAATTGTGGCACGATTCCGACGTCATTTCGCAAAAGAAATCGATTGGGCGCAGTCCCAATACGCTGCGATCAATGAATCGAAAGTTACAGCCAAAAAACAAGAACCCGTGAGTCCGACATTTTTTAGCAGGTGCATTTTCCTTCGTAATTTCTCTCCTGTTGATCCCACGCTCTTTTCGCTGCGTTTTCTGAGTTCCTGGGGGTCCAATTAGTCAGGTAAGAGTCATACGAAACGAATCTGAGACTCAAAATTATTGGTCGAAAAATGAAGAAAAAGTAAGGCTAACCCCTTTGCATTTTTTGCGAAAATTTTCGCGATTTTGAAAAGTGCTGGAATAAATGAATTGTGGCACGATTCCGACGTCATTTTGCAAAAGAAATCGATAGGGCGCAGTCCCAACACGCTGCGATCAATGAATCAAAAGTTACAGCCAAAAAACGAGAACCCGTGTTTTCGACATTCTTCAGCAGGTGCATTTTCCTTCGTAATTCCTCTCCTGTTGATCCCACGCTCTTTTCGCTGCGTTTTCTGAGTTCCTGGGGGTCCGATTAGTCAGGTAAGAGTCATACGAAACGAATCTGAGACCCAAAATTTTCGGTCGAAAAATGAAGAAAAAGTAAGGCTAACCCCTTTGCATTTTTTGCAAAAATTTTCGTGATTTTGAAAAGTGCTGGAATAAATGAATTGTGGCACGATTCCGACGTAATTTTGCAAAAGAAATCGATTGGGCGCAGTCCCAATACGCTGCGATCAATGAATCAATAGTTACAGCCAAAAAACGAGAACCCGTGATTTCGACATTTCTTAGCAGGTGCATTTTCCTTCGTAATTTCTGTCCTGTTGATCCCACGCTCTTTTCGCTGCGTTTTCTGAGTTTCTGGGGGTCCAATTAGTCAGGTAAGAGTCATACGAAACGAATCTGAGACGCAAAATTTTTGGTCGAAAAATGAAGAAAAAGTAAGGCTAACCCCTTGGATTTTTTGCGAAAATTTTCGCGATTTTGAAAAGTGCTGGAATAAATCAATTGTGGCACGATTCCGACGTCATTTCGCAAAAGAAATCGATTGGGCGCAGTCCCAATACTCTGCGATCAATGAATCGAAAGTTACAGCCAAAAAACGAGAACCCGTAAGTCCGACATTTTTTAGCAGGTGCATTTTCCTTCGTAATTTCTCTCCTGTTGATCCCACGCTCTTTTCGCTGCGTTTTCTGAGTTCCTGGGGGTCCAATTAGTCAGGTAAGAGTCATACGAAACGAATCTGAGACTCAAAATTTTTGGTCGAAAAATGAAGAAAAAGTAAGGCTAACCCCTTTGCATTTCTTGCGAAAATTTACGCGATTTTCAAAAGTGCTGAAATAAATGAATTGTGGCACGATTCCGACGTAATTTTGCAAAAGAAATCGATTGGGCGCGGTCCCAATACGCTGCGATCAATGAATCAAAAGTTACAGCCAAAAAACGAGAACCCGTGTTTTCGACATTTTTCAGCAGGTGCATTTTCCTTCGTAATTTCTCTCCTGTTGATCCCACGCTCTTTTCGCTGCGTTTTCTGAGTTTCTGGCGGTCCAATTAGTCAGGTAAGAGTCATACGAAACGAATCTGAGACCCAAAATTTTTGGTCGAAAAATGAAGAAAAAGTAAGGCTAACCCCTTTGCATTTTTTGCGAAAATTTGCGCGATTTTCAAAAGTGCTGAAATAAATGAATTGTGGCACGATTCCGACGTAATTTTGCAAAAGAAGTCGATTGGGCGCGGTCCCAATACGCTGCGATCAATGAATCAAAAGTTACAGCCAAAAAACGAGAACCCGTGTTTTCGACATTTTTCAGCAGGTGCATTTTCCTTCGTAATTTCTCCCCTGTTGATCCCACGCTCTTTCCGCTGCGCTTACTGAGTTCCTGGGGGTCCAATCAGTCAGGTGAGAGTCATACGAAACGAATCTGAGACCCAAAATTTTTGGTCGAAAAATGAAGAAAAAGTAAGGCTAACCCCTTTGCATTTTTTGCGAAAATTTTCGCGATTTTGAAATGTGCTGGAATAAATCAATTGCGGCACGATTCCGACGTAATTTTGCAAAAGAAATCGATTCGGCACGGTCCCAATACGCTGCGATCAATGAATCAAAAGTTACCGCCAGAAAACGAGAACCCGTGTTTTCGACATTCTTCAGCAGGTGCATTTTCCTTCGTAATTCCTCTCCTGTTGATCCCACGCTCTTTTCGCTGCGTTTTCTGAGTTCCTGGGGGTCCGATTAGTCAGGTAAGAGTCATACGAAACGAATCTGAGACCCAAAATTTTCGGTCGAAAAATGAAGAAAAAGTAAGGCTAACCCCTTTGCATTTTTTGCAAAAATTTTCGCGATTTTGAAAAGTGCTGGAATAAATCAATTGTGGCACGATTCCGACGTAATTTTGCAAAAGAAATCGATTGGGCGCAGTCCCAATACGCTGCGATCAATGAGTCAAAAGTTACAGCCAAAAAACCAGAACCAGTGTTTTCGACATTTTTCAGCAGGTGCATTTTCCTTCGTAATTTCTCTCCTGTTGATCCCACGCTCTTTTTGCTGCGTTTTCTGAGTTCCTGGGGGTCCAATTAGTCAGGTAAGAGTCTTACGAAACGAATCTGTGACACAAAATTTTTGGTCGAAAAATGAAGAAAAAGTAAGGCTAACCGCTTTGCATTTTTTGCGAAAATTTTCGCGATTTTGAAAAGTGCTGGAATAAATCAATTGTGGCACAATTCCGACGTAATTTTGCAAAAGAAATCGATTGGGCGCAGTCCCAATACGCTGCGATCAATGAATCAATAGTTACAGCCAAAAAACGAGAACCCGTGATTTCGACATTTCTTAGCAGGTGCATTTTCCTTCGTAATTTCTGTCCTGTTGATCCCACGCTCTTTTCGCTGCGTTTTCTGAGTTTCTGGGGGTCCAATTAGTCAGGTAAGAGTCATACGAAACGAATCTGAGACGCAAAATTTTTGGTCGAAAAATGAAGAAAAAGTAAGGCTAACCCCTTGGATTTTTTGCGAAAATTTTCGCGATTTTGAAAAGTGCTGGAATAAATCAATTGTGGCACGATTCCGACGTCATTTCGCAAAAGAAATCGATTGGGCGCAGTCCCAATACGCTGCGATCAATGAATCGAAAGTTACAGCCAAAAAACGAGAACCCGTGAGTCCGACATTTTTTAGCAGGTGCATTTTCCTTCGTAATTTCTCTCCTGTTGATCCCACGCTCTTTTCGCTGCGTTTTCTGAGTTCCTGGGGGTCCAATTAGTCATGTAAGAGTCATACGAAACGAATCTGAGACTCAAAATTATTGGTCGAAAAATGAAGAAAAAGTAAGGCTAACCCCTCTGCATTTTTTGCGAAAATTTTCGCGATTTTGAAAAGTGCTGGAATAAATGAATTGTGGCACGATTCCGACGTCATTTTGCAGAAGAAATCGATTGGGCGCAGTCCCAATACGCTGCGATCAATGAGTCAAAAGTTACAGCCAAAAAACCAGAACCAGTGTTTTCGACATTTTTCAGCAGGTGCATTTTCCTTCGTAATTTCTCTCCTGTTGATCCCACGCTCTTTTCGCTGCGTTTTCTGAGTTCCTGGGGGTCCAATTAGTCAGGTAAGAGTCTTACGAAACGAATCTGAGACCCAAAATTTTTGGTCGAAAAATGAAGAAAAAGTAAGGCTAACCCCTTTGCATTTTTTACAAAAATTTTCGTGATTTTGAAAAGTGCTGGAATAAATGAATTGTGGCACGATTCCGACGTAATTTTGCAAAAGAAATCGATTGGGCGCAGTCCCAATACGCTGCGATCAATGAATCAAAAGTTACAGCCAAAAAACGAGACCCCGTGATTTCGACATTTTTTAGCAGGTGCATTTTCCTTCGTAATTTCTCTCCTGTTGATCCCACGCTCTTTTCGCTGCGTTTTCTGAGTTTCTGGGGGTCCAATTAGTCAGGTAAGAGTCATACGAAACGAATCTGTGACACAAAATTTTTGGTCGAAAAATGAAGAAAAAGTAAGGCTAACCCCTTTGCATTTTTTGCGAAAATTTTCGCGATTTTGAAAAGTGCTGGAATAAATGAATTGTGGCACGATTCCGACGTCATTTTGCAAAAGAAATCGATTGGGCGCAGTCCCAATACGCTGCGATCAATGAATCAAAAGTTACAGCCAAAAAACGAGAACCCGTGTTTTCGACATTTTTCAGCAGGTGCAATTTTCTTCGTAATTCCTCTCCTGTTGATCCCACGCTCTTTTCGCTGCGTTTTCTGAGTTCCTGGGGGTCCGATTAGTCAGGTAAGAGTCATACGAAACGAATCTGAGACCCAAAATTTTCGGTCGAAAAATGAAGAAAAAGTAAGGCTAACCCCTTTGCATTTTTCGCAAAAATTTTCGCGATTTTGAAAAGTGCTGGAATAAATGAATTGTGGCACGATTCCGACGTAATTTTGCAAAAGAAATCGATTGGGCGCAGTCGCAATACGCTGCGATCAATGAGTCAAAAGTTACAGCCAAGAAACCAGAACCCGTGTTTTCGACATTTTTCAGCAGGTGCATTTTCCTTCGTAATTTCTCTCCTGTTGATCCCACGCTCTTTTCGCTGCGTTTTCTGAGTTCCTGGGGGTCCAATTAGTCAGGTAAGAGTCATACGAAACGAATCTGAGACCCAAAATTTTTGGTCGAAAAATGAAGAAAAGGTAAGGCTAACCCCTTTGCATTTTTTGCAAAAATTTTCGCGATTTTGAAAAGTGCTGGAATAAATCAATTGTGGCACGATTCCGACGTAATTTTGCAAAAGAAATCGATTGGTTGCAGTCCCAATACGCTGCGATCAATGAATCAAAAGTTACAGCCAAAAAACGAGAACCCGTGATTTCGACATTTTTGAGCAGGTGCATTTTCCTTCGTAATTTCTGTCCTGTTGATCCCACGCTCTTTTCGCTGCGTTTTCTGAGTTTCTGGGGGTCCAATTAGTCAGGTAAGAGTCATACGAAACGAATCTGAGACGCAAAATTTTTGGTCGAAAAATGAAGAAAAAGTAAGGCTAACCCCTTGGATTTTTTGCGAAAATTTTCGCGATTTTGAAAAGTGCTGGAATAAATCAATTGTGGCACGATTCCGACGTAATTTTGCAGAAGAAATCGATTGGGCGCAGTCCCAATACGCTGCGATCAATGAATCAAAAGTTACAGCCAGAAAACGAGAACCCGTGATTTCGACATTTTTCAGCAGGTGCATTTTCCTTCGTAATTTCTCTCCTGTTGATCCCACGCTCTTTTCGCTGCGTTTTCTGAGTTCCTGGCGGTCCAATTAGTCAGGTAAGAGTCATACGAAACGAATCTGAGACCCAAAATTTTTGGTCGAAAAATGAAGAAAAAGTAAGGCTAACCCCTTTGCATTTTTTGCGAAAATTTGCGCGATTTTCAAAAGTGCTGAAATAAATGAATTGTGGCACGATTCCGACGTAATTTTGCAAAAGAAGTCGATTGGGCGCGGTCCCAATACGCTGCGATCAATGAATCAAAAGTTACAGCCAAAAACGAGAACCCGTGTTTTCGACATTTTTCAGCAGGTGCATTTTCCTTCGTAATTTCTCCCCTGTTGATCCCACGCTCTTTCCGCTGCGCTTACTGAGTTCCTGGGGGTCCAATCAGTCAGGTGAGAGTCATACGAAACGAATCTGAGACCCAAAATTTTTGGTCGAAAAATAAAGAAAAAGTAAGGCTAACCCCTTTGCATTTTTTGCGAAAATTTTCGCGATTTTGAAATGTGCTGGAATAAATCAATTGCGGCACGATTCCGACGTAATTTTGCAAAAGAAATCGATTCGGCACGGTCCCAATACGCTGCGATCAATGAATCAAAAGTTACCGCCAAAAAACGAGAACCCGTGTTTTCGACATTTTTCAGCAGGTGCATTTTCCTTCGTCATTCCTCTCCTGTTGATCCCGCGCTCTTTTCGCTGCGTTTTTTGAGTTCCCGGGGGTCCAATTAGTCAGGTAAGAGTCATACGAAACGAATCTGTGACCCAAAATTTTTGGTCGGAAAATGCAGAAAAAGTAAGGCTAACCCCTTTGCATTTTTTGCGAAAATTTTCGTGATTTTGAAAAGTGCTGGAATAAATGAATTGTGGCACGATTCCGACGTAATTTTGCAAAAGAAATCGATTGGGCGCAGTCCCAATACGCTGCGATCAATGAATCAAAAGTTACAGCCAAAAAACGAGAACCCGTGATTTCGACATTTCTTAGCAGGTGCATTTTCCTTCGTAATTTCTGTCCTGTTGATCCCACGCTCTTTTCGCTGCGTTTTCTGAGTTTCTGGGGGTCCAATTAGTCAGGTAAGAGTCATACGAAACGAATCTGAGACGCAAAATTTTTGGTCGAAAAATGAAGAAAAAGTAAGGCTAACCCCTTGGATTTTTTGCGAAAATTTTCGCGATTTTGAAAAGTGCTGGAATAAATCAATTGTGGCACGATTCCGACGTCATTTTGCAAAAGAAATTGATTGGGCGCAGTCCCAATACGCTGCGATCAATGAATCAAAAGTTACAGCCAAAAAACGAGAACCCGTGTTTTCGACATTTTTCAGCAGGTGCATTTTCCTTCGTAATTCCTCTCCTGTTGATCCCACGCTCTTTTCGCTGCGTTTTCTGAGTTCCTGGGGGTCCGATTAGTCAGGTAAGAGTCATACGAAACGAATCTGAGACCCAAAATTTTCGGTCGAAAAATGAAGAAAAAGTAAGGCTAACCCCTTCGCATTTTTTGCAAAAATTTTCGCGATTTTGAAAAGTGCTGGAATAAATCAATTGTGGCACGATTCCGACGTAATTTTGCAAAAGAAATCGATTGGGCGCAGTCCCAATACGCTGCGATCAATGAGTCAAAAGTTACAGCCAAAAAACCAGAACCAGTGTTTTCGACATTTTTCAGCAGGTGCATTTTCCTTCGTAATTTCTCTCCTGTTGATCCCACGCTCTTTTCGCTGCGTTTTCTGAGTTCCTGGGGGTCCAATTAGTCAGGTAAGAGTCATACGAAACGAATCTGAGACCCAAAATTTTTGGTCGAAAAATGCAGAAAAAGTAAGGCTAACCCCTTTGCATTTTTTGCAAAAATTTTCGCGATTTTGAAAAGTGCTGGAATAAATCAATTGTGGCACGATTCCGACGTAATTTTGCAAAAGAAATCGATTGGGCGCAGTCCCAATACGCTGCGATCAATGAGTCAAAAGTTACAGCCAAAAAACCAGAACCCGTGTTTTCGACATTTTTCAGCAGGTGCATTTTCCTTCGTAATTCCTCTCCTGTTGATCCCACGCTCTTTTCGCTGCGTTTTCTGAGTTCCTGGGGGTCCAATTAGTCAGGTAAGAGTCATACGAAACGAATATGAGACCCAAAATTTTTGGTCGAAAAATGAAGAAAAAGTGAGGCTAACCCCTTTGCATTTTTTGCGAAAATTTTCGCGATTTTGAAAAGTGCTGGAATAAATGAATTGTGGCACGATTTTGACGTAATTTTGCAAAAGAAATCGATTGGGCGCAGTCCCAATACGCTGCGATCAATGAATCGAAAGTTACAGCCAAAAAACGAGTACCCGCGTTTTCGACATTTTTCAGCAGGTGCATTTTCCTTCGTAATTTCTCTCCTGTTGATCCCACGCTCTTTTCGCTGCGTTTTCCGAGTTCCCGGGGGTCCAATTAGTCAGGTAAGAGTCATACGAAACGAATCTGAGACCCAAAATTTTTGGTCGAAAAATGAAGAAAAAGTGAGGCTAACCCCTTTGCATTTTTTGCGAAAATTTTCGCGATTTTGAAAAGTGCTGGAATAAATCAATTGAAGCACGATCCCGACGTGATTTTGCAAAAGAAATCGATTGGGCGCAGTCCCAATACGCTGCGATCAATGAATCAAAAGTTACGGCCAAAAAACGAGAACCCGTGAGTCCGACATTTTTTAGCAGGTGCATTTTCCTTCGTAATTCCTCTCCTGTTGATCCCACGCTCTCTTCGCTGCGTTTTCTGAGTTTCTGGGGGTCCAATTAGTCAGGTAAGAGTCATACGAAACGAATCTGAGACACAAAATTTTCGGTCGAAAAATGAAGAAAAAGTAAGGCTAACCTCTTTGCAATTTTTGCGAAAATTTTCGCGATTTTGAAAAGTGCTGGAATAAATCAATTGAAGCACGATCCCGACGTGATTTTGCAAAAGAAATCGATTGGGCGCAGTCCCAATACGCTGCGATCAATGAATCGAAAGTTACAGCCAAAAAACGAGTACCCGCGTTTTCGACATTTTTCAGCAGGTGCATTTTCGTTCGTAATTTCTCTCCTGTTGATCCCACGCTCTTTTCGCTGCGTTTTCCGAGTTCCCGGGGGTCCAATTAGTCAGGTAAGAGTCATACGAAACGAATCTGAAACCCAAAATTTTTGGTCGAAAAATGAAGAAAAAGTAAGGCTTACCCCTTGGATTTTTTGCGAAAATTTTCGCGATTTTGAAAAGTGCTGGAATAAATGAATTGTGGCACGATTCCGACGTCATTTTGCAAAAGAAATTGATTGGGCGCAGTCCCAATACGCTGCGATCAATGAATCAAAAGTTACAGCCAAAAAACGAGAACCCGTGTTTTCGACATTTTTCAGCAGGTGCATTTTCCTTCGTAATTCCTCTCCTGTTAATCCCACGCTCTTTTCGCTGCGTTTTCTGAGTTCCTGGGGGTCCGATTAGTCAGGTAAGAGTCATACGAAACGAATCTGAGACCCAAAATTTTCGGTCGAAAAATGAAGAAAAAGTAAGGCTAACCCCTTTGCATTTTTTGCAAAAATTTTCGCGATTTTGAAAAGTGCTGGAATAAATCAATTGTGGCACGATTCCGACGTAATTTTGCAAAAGAAATCGATTGGGCGCAGTCCCAATACGCTGCGATCAATGAGTCAAAAGTTACAGCCAAAAAACCAGAACCAGTGTTTTCGACATTTTTCAGCAGGTGCATTTTCCTTCGTAATTTCTCTCCTGTTGATCCCACGCTCTTTTCGCTGCGTTTTCTGAGTTCCTGGGGGTCCAATTAGTCAGGTAAGAGTCATACGAAACGAATCTGAGACCCAAAATTTTTGGTCGAAAAATGCAGAAAAAGTAAGGCTAACCCCTTTGCATTTTTTGCAAAAATTTTCGCGATTTTGAAAAGTGCTGGAATAAATCAATTGTGGCACGATTCCGACGTAATTTTGCAAAAGAAATCGATTGGGCGCAGTCCCAATACGCTGCGATCAATGAGTCAAAAGTTACAGCCAAAAAACCAGAACCCGTGTTTTCGACATTTTTCAGCAGGTGCATTTTCCTTCGTAATTTCTCTCCTGTTGATCCCACGCTCTTTTCGCTGCGTTTTCTGAGTTCCTGGGGGTCCAATTAGTCAGGTAAGAGTCATACGAAACGAATCTGAGACTCAAAATTTTTGGTCGAAAAATGAAGAAAAAGTAAGGCTAACCCCTTTGCATTTTTTGCGAAAATTTTCGCGATTTTGAAAAGTGCTGGAATAAATCAATTGTGGCACGATTCCGACGTAATTTTGCAAAAGAAATCGATTGGGCGCAGTCCCAATACGCTGCGATCAATGAATCGAAAGTTACAGCCAAAAAACGAGAACCCGCGTTTTCGACATTTTTCAGCAGGTGCATTTTCCTTCGTAATTCCTCTCCTGTTGATCCCACGCTCTTTTCGCTGCGTTTTCTGAGTTCCTGGGGGTCCAATTAGTCAGGTAAGAGTCATACGAAACGAATCTGAGACCCAAAATTTTTGGTCGAAAAATGAAGAAAAAGTAAGGCTAACCCCTTTGCATTTTTTGCAAAAATTTTCGCGATTTCGAAAAGTGCTGAAATAAATCAATTGAAGCACGACCCCGACGTGATTTTGCAAAAGAAATCGATTGGGCGCAGTCCCAATACGCTGCGATCAATGAATCGAAAGTTACAGCCAAAAAACGAGAACCCGCGTTTTCGACATTTTTCAGCAGGTGCATTTTCCTTCGTAATTCCTCTCCTGTTGATCCCACGCTCTTTTCGCTGCGTTTTCTGAGTTCCTGGGGGTCCAATTAGTCAGGTAAGAGTCATACGAAACGAATCTGAGACCCAAAATTTTTGGTCGAAAAATGAAGAAAAAGTAAGGCTAACCCCTTTGCATTTTTTGCAAAAATTTTCGCGATTTTGAAAAGTGCTGGAATAAATCAATTGTGGCACGATTCCGACGTAATTTTGCAAAAGAAATCGATTGGGCGCAGTCTCAATACGCTGCGATCAATGAATCAAAAGTTACAGCCAAAAAACGAGAACCCGTGTTTTCGACATTTTTCAGCAGGTGCATTTTCCTTCGTAATTCCTCTCCTGTTGATCCCACGCTCTTTTTGCTGCGTTTTCTGAGTTCCTGGGGGTCCAATTAATCAGGTAAGAGTCATACGAAACGAATCTGAGATTCAAAATTTTTTGTCGAAAAATGAAGAAAAAGTAAGGCTAACCCCTTCGCATTTTTTGCAAAAATTTTCGCGATTTTGAAAAGTGCTGGAATAAATCAATTGTGGCACGATTCCGACGTAATTTTGCGAGAGGAATCGATTGGGCGCAGTCCCGATACGCTGCGATCAAAGCATCGATAGTTACAACCAAAAAACGATAACCTGTGTTTTCGACATTTTTCTGCAGGTGCCTTTTTCCTGGTATCTTCCCTCCCGTTGATCCCACGCTCCGTTCGCCGCGTTTTCTGAGTTCCTGAGGGTCCAATTAGTCAGGAAAGGGTCGTACAAATCGAATCTGAGACCAAAAATTTTCGGTCGAAAAATGAATAAAAAGTTAGGCTAACCCTTTTTCATTTTGGTGGAAATTTTTGCGATTTCCAATAGTACTGGAATAAATTTTTCATGGCCCTATTATGATGCCATTTCTCGGTGTTGAAAAATAATTGAATCAAGTGATTTAAATGTTATATTGATGTTAATTTCCGAGAGAAAACGACTGCAGGTGGTCCTCATCCGTCGTGAATCGCGAATTAGAAGTTGCCAGCAAGAAGTTTAAAGGATATCCGCTGCATTTTCACAGAAAGTAAAGCCCATCACTCAATGAAAGAAGAGGAATCCAAAGAAGAAATAAAAATTCTCATCCAGTCTGTCGCTTTTCCGTGAATATTCAATCACCCGTTACGAGAAAAGACCCTCAAAAATCGGATCAGAGTCGAAAAAGTTTCCAATTCGAAATATCGCAAACAAATAGATGGTTTACCCCTCTGTATTCAGAAACAATTCCAGAAGAATACAACATTCTCCTCCGAGAGATCATGTTCACTCGATTATTACGATTCTTCCATCTTGCGCAAGTACAGATATTAAGTTAATTTCGTCGTCAACAAACCGTACAATTTGAGAAATTAATGAGGTAGGAATAATATATTTCATTCATCTGTTATCAACTCCACATTTATTAAATAGCACATGCGCATCTTGTAATTCGTGAAATACTCAATTTGCATAACAATATTTACATTTGGTGTTGGCATTGGCGCATCATACGACAATGTACTAAATTTAATATTGATTATAACTATGGAATAAATCAGTACACAGGTAACTTTCCAGAAAGACACTACAAGGTAAATACATGTAAATCGTTCTATTCACGCAAACTTATCTAATATAATTAATTATTAATAATAAATCTCTATTTTTGTAAGATTCAATTACCAATCGTCGTAATAAGGTCGAACGAACTACACAGAACCATGCTGTGGAAATTGGTAACGGTAAATCACGATCTGAATCAGAATAAGACGATGGCACACCGCTACAGTAATTTGAAAAAGTGGTAAAAATGATTTGGGTGGAATAATTTAGCTATCTTTGGAATCATTATCTAGGTAAGTATAAATTAATTGCTTATAATCTTAATTTTCCTCAAACTTAAAAGCAGTTCCTATAACGTACTGCGCTGCTACACAGCGCCATTATACAATATTTGGAATAATATGCATATCTGAAACGATCCTACTACCCTCGGAGAATTGTCAAACGAGGAAACTATCATAGATATCAAACTATCCAGTAAACGAAAATTATTTACTAAATTCATTCTTCCAAGATTCTGAAGGAAACTAAATTGGAAAGAGTTCATTCATCAAGAGGCACTCAAGGTTTGTTTAGAAAATACGCCTACACCGCTATTTCACGCCATTCAAAATGGAATGAAAGAAAATTCATCCACCGAGCACAGAGCTCCGATTTAATAAAAATTCTTTTTACCATGGCAGTGATTTGGGTTATAATTATAAACATGTGGTACATGTGAAAGATGTTTATCCTGGAATACTCGATCAAATAGTTGACTTATCTCATAATATACATCATACTATGTATTTACATACAATAAATATATCTATATTCAAAGTAGCACGAGTCTATGAAATCAGACTCCACGTTTCCTTTTTAACATTATAATTTTATACAACCGGTCAGTCTACATGCGAGTCTTATAGACGCGCAGCTTTAATTACTCCTAATCTTCTCTACGTAGTTTGAGGGGAATAATCCCTGTTTACCATTCAGTCTACCCAACCACCATCCGCCTTGATCTGAAGTGAAAAAGTGAAAAAATTTATTATCATTCCGAAATTATGGAAGGAAAAGAAAAGGACACAACCGCCAACGTCACTTTTTTAACTCAGCAATTATTACTCTTTTACTTAGCTCAGTAGATAGAGTCGTAATAATCGGGGCAATGGACTTCGTAGCAACAAAATCAATAGCAAAACTTTTGTTTATAACAGTACGTTAAAATCAGTTTTACCCATCAAATTTTGCGTTGATTTTTCTACTTCTCGACTGTTTTTAGTATTAAAAAATTAAGTGACACTGAGTTAAATTGGACTGCAAGTAGTCGAAAGAGGCAAAACAACCAATGATCGCTACTCACGTTCTTTTATCACCTCAATGATGGCTCCTTCTTGAAATCCAAGTTCATCCAAATCCTGCGGACTGTAATCGTAGAGAGCTTTGACTTTGGGTAAACTAGGAGTAGGTGGTTTAGGCGCAGGCATATTTGGGGTGGCTGGAAGTGCTCTCTGCGCCATCCTCGGGTTTGGTCTTGCACCGACAGCTTCACTGATGGGTGCTCTTTGAGGGGATGCAGAACTGCCTGCTTCCCTTTGACTGTTCCCATTGCTCACATTCGGCAATCGGAAAGCACTGTGCACCGTTGGCTGATTCGGTGGCGCTGGACTTGTCGGAGGCGGCGGTGCTCGAATCAACCCTGTACATAAAACTCACATTTCAGATCTCTCAACGAGAAATTAATCTATAATTAATCTTATCGACAAACTATCGAAACAAAGAAATCATGAATCGAAAGTTTCAAAAGTGGAGCTGAACATCCTCAAATTAAAGTTTCAATGTATATATCATATTATCAAAAATGAATCTATAATGATTCCCAGAGAATCGATTTGCGCGATGCGCCAACGAAACGAATATATTACTACCAAATTGAACGCAAAGTATGCATCAGTGTACCATAGTTTCGTATCGTACAAAAAGTTTGATCTTTCGGTACCTTTCGGAGCACCACCTGTGTTCAAAAACATCCCCATCATCGGTATGCCAGTAGTGACAAGTTTCTTGGGATTTTCCGTCCTCGTTTTGGGATGAGCCGCTCTGCTCGGCTGCAAATTGGGTCGATTCGGAGGCAGACAAGGTCTGCTCTGCTGAGGTACCGGGGCAATTCGACTCGGAGCATTAGAGGGTCGTGTCGGAGTTACGGATGAGATTTGCCTCACAGATGAATTCGAGATAGGAAGTTCCGCCCTGGGTCTATTTGCCGTCGGTCTGGCATGATTTGTTGGCCGAGTAGTTGGCATGGCAGACGTTGTATTTGAATTTGGTTCTGCAAGTATTTCGAAATTGGTCAAGCTGTTTCAGTACTCGGACAATTGATAGTTTTTTTTCACGCACATAAAATCTCAAAGTACTCACTGGTTGTGCTAGGCAATCCAGGCCCGACACCAACGTTCAAGACTTTACCACTGGGCTTCAATATTTCCTTATCGCCGGTGTAACTCTCAGTGAACTTTATTTGCCTGGTGCCGCCACCGCCCCATCCTTCTTTTTTCACTTTAAACTCTAAACTGTAATAGATAGCACAGAGAAATTGATCAGTGATGATTTCTAGGCCGAGAAATTTTTACTGCTGTATTTCTTTTACTACTTATTCAACTGTTCTTTTCCGTTTTTCGGTATAGAAAAAAATTACAATAAATAAATCCTTACTTGTTGTTAAACCTGATGTTTAAATTATGTCCAGTCTCGGTGACGTAATTTTTACTCAACACCGACAGGAATTCAGTCTTGAATACCAGCTCAAGTAGACTGGCGTAGTCATCTCTGGTGTGTATAATTAAAAATCCATCCTGAAAGAAGTATTATTATCAGATAAGCGACTCACGGTATGAAGATTAAATTGAAGAAGAGTGATAAGTCGCATTAAGCAGTGATCAATTTGACAAATTACTATGTGAGAACCTAGTTCAGATCTTATCGCCTCGACTTAGTAATATACACGAACTTGATCACAATTTTTCCCAAAATGTTCTTCAACAATGATCGGATACTGGGTGCAATTATTGTCCACCAAATAAATTGATAAGCGTATATAATCTTAGTAAAAACAATATTAATAGAAACATTCAGAGGTATTAGCAAGGTTTTTTAGAATACATTTCATTTCATAATAGAAATTGCTTGCAATGAAAGAAATGATTGTCGTCTATTTCAAGGCTCAGAATAGTAAAAAGAAAAATCTGAAATAATATATAAGTGCGCAAACCTGGAGAGTACTGAGGCTGACGTGGGTGATTTGGTCGAGCGGTAGTTTACGCTTGATAACTTCGACCCATCGACCTTTATCGAGTCCTTTCTTGATCTGCTCTCTACCAATGAGGAAAAGACACTTTCCCGTAAGTATCAAATCTCTTCTACACGGCTGAAATCGTGAATAAATAAACATAAACGTTTGAACCCAAGACAAAGATTGTTGAGGAAGAATTAAGTGATCAAAGTCAAGGTTTCGCTTGGTTTCCAGTTTAAACGAACCAATGATCGTACCTTGAACCGCCTGTCGTACTTTTTGACGATCTCAGCAAAGCCGACCTTCTCTCGTCTGCCGATCAACGACATGGTTTGTGGTTTGCTATCCAGGCCAATGTAGTCGCCGACAAAGTTTCTGTTCAAACTAGCTCGTCGCCTCTGCTTATGACCGAACAGAAGAGAGGCAGCTTCCTGCTTCTGCTTGTTCTGTCGCTTCCTGGCAAAGTACTTTTTGAACGCCTTTTGTATCACTCTTGCGTACGCGTTGTACTTCCGATCTCTTGTCTCCTCCAGCATGAACAACTATGGATTAAATCTCGTCGTTTAATACTGGTTAAAATTACGCTTTTTTGGACTATGCAGAAAAGAAACCCTCCGCGCAATCAATCAACTCAGCAGTGTTGTCAAAGATACTGAATATCATTATTATTATCTAAATTAAAATCAGTTTATTCAAGTATAAATTCATCTGAAGATAAAAGATGAACCAAACTCGCAATTTCTCTATAATAACATGAAAGATTAGATGAATTTATCTAATCTGATTATCATCCAAGATTAAATGGTCTACATAACGTACAACACTGGTCAAATATGATCACCGAAGTCTATGAACTGATATTTCAAAGTCACAAAGCGCTTGAAAAATGGTCATCGTAGTGCACACTCACACTCTCAGGCGCCTTAATGAAGAGTTTAGTTTTTCCGAGCTGGTACTGGCCCCTGTCCATCCTGACGCTTGCCAGGATATGTTCGACGCCCTGTTTCTGGTCGCCATGCCAACTTGGCCACGTTTCTTTTGTGAGTATGGCATACCTGTGAAGAAATTTGACAAACGGTCTTCGGTAGGCGAATCCAGCTCTGCGAACTCGGATATTCTCCTTCAGACCAAGATACTCGACCTGGAATTGAGTGGAGAATTTATTCAAAAAAAAACTGTTCAGTTTTGACGATCGAACTTGTTTTAACATGTTGTATCGGAGGATTTAAAAAATTTACTTGAACTACTTTCTATATAAAGAACAAAAAGTACTCTAGTCCTTTCTGCGAAAAGGCTTGAGTAGCAATACAAGGGGGGTTCTACACGCAGATTTCTGTTACCGACACTTATCGACATCTTCCCCAGACTCAAACCCTTTTCCGCGATTTTTACCGTCGACCGATACAACTGTCGCTAAGGTTGCCCGTTTTTGACCTCAAGTCGGTACGGCAGACTGTGACGTCATCGCGGAAACGGGTTTGAGTCTGGGGAGGATGTCGGTAAGTGTCAGTAACAGGAATCTGCGTGTAGAACCCCCCTTGTATTGCTACTGGCTTGATATCATAATTTGTAAGATTCTATTCTGAAATCAAAAACACGAGCTAAAATCACTTTGTAAATATTTTAAATTGATCGCTCAATTACAGTCGACGAAATTCTGATTCCGGGTGATAATTACCTGGTGTCTCACTCGCAGCTGGTCCCAATCTCTGGGCCTTTTCGTTTCGTTCGGCTTTATGCATCGGATGTAATGGGGCATGCATTTCATTAACTGACTGACCAGTCTACTGGCCTGATTTCGAATCTTACTTCCGGCTGTCGTAGGTCGCGCTTTCAACGTCTTCGTCTTGTCCGCTGCCGTTTTCACATCCGGTGGAAAAAGCTCTCTCACCAGAGGACTGTTGGGATTTATGAAAAACACGGTCAAGCATTAATTGACAAAAACATAAAAAAAAGCGAAAGGAAAAAGAAACGACTTTTACGTGCGCATGTATCGGACAAATTAAAACCAACAGTCAAGTAGAATTTTTTTCCTATTTCGTTTGAGCAAAAATTGAATTGTAATATATTTACATTGAACACAAAATCTGCAGTGAGATTCAATTGCTTGTTATGTAACTTACCCAAAATTACGTACGTTCTGTTTTTCTATCTCGCACTTTCGTTTCAGATTTACTATTTGCGGGACAAAAAAAAAATTGTGCCCCGATTGTTTCCTTTTTCCGTTTCTTTATATGAAAATACCAAATCAGACTGTATATCATATAAATGTATAATGATAATACTCACTTTGTACTGGTTCTCATAAGTTCAATTAGATCAGGAAACAGAACGTCCCGATTCTTGTCGCAAAATCCGTCTACCGAATAGCTCACGATTCCAGCGTAATGCAGAACCGCAAAACCATCACCGGTGTTTTGAAAATGAGCGTGACCGTGAGCTGATCCTGATAATTTCTGAAACAATAGAGGGTAAAAACTCGATAAAAACTTGTTTCTAGAAAGAGTTGTAATAAAACAAGTGGAGTAAAAAAAGAAAAAACGAAGAAACTTGGCGAAACTTTCTATTCGAACCAAATATACCTGTACTCAATGAATTTAAATAACAAGTTAATCTATGAAATTGAATACAAAAAGGAAATAATTAACGAGTCGCAATTGTTATATAGGTTTTAGGTACCTTTTGCAAATCTGCATCAGCTCCGGCACTACCGCCGTGCAAAGTAGCACAGACATCATCGAGGACCAGGAAAAGTCCCGGTGGCCTTTTGCCTTCGAGAAGTTCGACGACAACCGCGTTGTTGAAATAGTCGATCGCCGTCCATCGTATATTTTCAGCGATGTATTCTTCCTGTAAGAAGATTGAAAAATTGATCAAATACGCTTCTACTTGTAACAGTAGAATAATTACTGCTAAGAAATAGCGATGTTTTTTTCTGTTTGAAAAAACTAACATCGATTACGCAAGAGATTATCACGTGTGTTAATCCGAACAACGTTTACTCGACCGCTTTGCGAGAATTAGCCGTAAACTGTTTACACAAATAATTCTCTCTTTAAGCTTTCAGTGCCACTGTAACGCAAATTGCAATGATCCATGGTGTAGGGTGCGATGCAGGTGCGGATATACGAACCACCCTTGGTGAAAATGATTTCTTCTACAATTTTCTACGAATTTTTAGGGAAATCGGGATATTTCGTAAATATGCATTGTTTCGGATAAAAGCTTGTAGATTTTCATGAAAATTTGTATTTTTTTCAGTAAAAAATCTAAAAGCTGCCATATTTTTTTTAAAGAAAATTAACAATTCTTTACGAAGAACTATGCATAGTTAGAGTTATGTACGAAATAATACGAAATGTCCCAATTTCCCTAAAAATTCTTAGTACTAGAAATTTCAACCAAGGACATACCGGGCATAACCGTGGAAACAAACCACCTCAGCGCCTAGAGGTAGGCAACCGGGCGTTACGATTTCGTTCGTGAGTTGGCAACACTGGAAAGCCGCGTAGCGCGGCAAGACGACCTAACCTCAGACTTTTAAAATAAATACGTAATACGATTATTAGGAAGTATTGAATATACACATATAGTAAAAAGTGTAATCTGCGAAATCAAATAAGTTTCGTAAAGGTGAGTTGACGATGAAACTTATTAATTTATTGATTTGTTTAGCGTGATGATTAGACAAATAGGGATTTTCATCGAACCAGATTGCAAAACTTTGCAGAAAACATTCAACATCTAATCATCGCTCTAAGTAAATCAATAAATTAATAAATTTCAGCGCGACTCAGCTGTTCGAAATTTACTGGATTTCACAATTTACATTTTTCACAATATTCAACCTTTCCTAATAATCGGATTACATATTTTATTTAAAATATGTGAGGTTAGGTGGTCTTGCCGCGCTACGCGGCTTTTCCAGGTGTGCCAAACTCACGAACGAAATCGTAACGTCCGGTTGCCTATTTGCAGGCGCAGACGTGACGTGACTTGTTTCCACATTTAAGTCCGGTGTACGTTCTATGGCTAAAAATAATATGGGTCGTCTACTTATGAACGGCTGTTTCTTGGCGTGCGTCGACCTCATCCCACGACCTAGACCCACTTGAGAAAGCGGGTTTTAACATCCAGATCGCGGTTCACACGTTGTATATTTTTCTTTCTTTTCCTCCGTTGATTTCAATTTTTTGCCTTAGTTTCTAGAGCCGAGTCTTGCTGGTTAGGTACGCGATAATTTGTAAGTCCAGTCGGAATGTGTAGAACGTAAATTTTAAATTGCTATTTTTAAATACCTGCAATTTTTAAGTCTAAATCCACGATTTCGATCACATTCCGCAGTAACTTTATCCGCCATCTTGAATCTACGGTTTAAATCGGAAAATATCGATCGTAGAGAAAAAAATTATTACCATCAAAATTGTAGAGATTTAAATTTCCTAAAAATTTAGTTACGACCATTTTTGATCGAAAGTTGAAAATGGGTGATTTATTTCACAAAGAAAAATTCCACCATAAATTCAAAATGGCGGCCGAAGCTATTGCAGAATCTAGCCGAAATTCTGGATTTAGACTATCAACGATTAGAGAAAAAAAAAAAAACTTAGGCTATTTAATAATTGCTACTGAAGTTTTATATACATTTTTTATTTTTTTTTTTTTTCTAAATAGCAACTGGGCGAACCACCAGCACTGCGAAATTTATTATTCTTCGCACATTCGAAGGAGAAACGTTGGAATTGTACAGCGAAAAGACAATGATAATTGCCGTTTTTCGTGCGTGCAAATTATCGTCGTCTTTCAAATGCAAATAATTATCATCGAGGTTTCCTCGTCGGGGAAGTAGCATAGACGAAGGTGACGAATTTTAGCACAAGTTTTGCTTGAAGAGGCAAAGAGAGGAAATAAATAAGAAATTCAACAGCAGCGTGGAATGTCATCGCACGAATAAGTGGAGTACAAACACCGTGGGAGTGTGTAAACACAGGGTAAATGGCTTCTACAGGCTAAATATACCTCCGGAACACAATGCTATCTTCTTATCTTCACCGCATAATATGTATCCGTCTTAGAGAACAGAGGAGAAATTTTTTTCACGGTATAATGTCGTAATTAACGAACGTGACTTTTTGCTACGAAATAATTTTTTATTTCAAATCTCCCACAACATGCAAAAATGATTCTCCTTTTCCCACCTCTTTCGTATTTCCCTCTATTCTTCATTTTTCAGTATAAACTAATAGCCGCTTAAATTGACGAAAATCTTGGGAAAAAAAAAATATCAGAATTATAATTGCACGGTGAAGACTTTTTTTTTCTCAATACTGCACCGTAGAATTAAATTGTTTTTCTTTTTTACACAGTCTTTCGAAAGGAAACAATTGCGAGACCGTTCGTTTTGTTGTTTTTCTTTTGCTCGCTTTTCGCAAGTATCTCGAAAATTGTTTCCTAATTTCGTGAGAATTTCAATCACGCGCGGTAGATAAATTTTTAATGCGCGACAAATACGGTGGGAATATTTGTGGTGAAAAATTGTTACGTCGTCGTTTGTAAGAGAAATATCTTTATGGTATAAACAGCGTGTACGTGTATATAATGGATAATTATAAGGACTGACGATGGAAGAAGTTTCGCTCTGAATGTCGACACGCCGTGTATAAAAAAACAACGCCGACAATAATATAGGTATAATATAATATACCTATATTCCACACTTTTTAATAGAACCAGGGAAAAAGGATGCAAGGAAGAAGGAAGACGGCATTCTGCGAAGTTCCTTTTCCTTCGCCACGGTTCCCGCTCTCTAATTTCATGAAATTGCAAGTCGCGGTTTCCAATTTCGTCCTCGCAATTCCTTCCGATACGGTACAATCGTAATTTCTAAATACGTCGTTCAACTCGAATTTTTTCTTACTTTTCCCACGCGAAAAATCTTTGCGCGATTGATAAATTAATACCGTCACGAGTCTTTCATTTTTCATTATAGATGATGTATTACACACAAGAATAAAAATAATTTGTTCTGTGTATCGAATACATGTAATGAATTTGAAAAAAATCTCTACATCAAAGTCGAATATTTTTTCTTTTTTATTTTTCGCTTCTCGATGGATAGACAAAAAAAAAAAAAAACTGTCATATACATTATAATCGCAAAATTTACATAATTTCATGGTTTGTTTTTTCTTTTCACTTTACTTCTCTTCGGTAATTCATTTAGCAAAAAGAGAAAATTTGATTAGGAAAATATATCCAAAAAGTTGGAGGAAAATTTTACAATTTGTTAGACAATTTTCCCTGCTTTTTTTTTTCTTTTTTTTTTGTTCTCGTCTTATTAAAATGAAATACAGGAAATAGTTAATTTCACGTGGTGTTTTTTAACGGTCAAGAAAATTAACCCGGCCCACCTTGTACACGCGTAACTGTAATCGTAACGTTTTTTTCCCTGCAGTTAAATCCGAGACAATCGTGATTCACTCGCAACGCAGTGACTTCAGGTCGTGGTTATGGTCAGGTATAAGAGTATAAAGGTATGCAACCTATTCGTCAAATGTCCCTGCTTACGGTTTCGTCGTGCTCTACTTGATTGCTCGATTTTTCGTGAATTATTTCACTCCACAAACGCTGCGCAATGCACAAGATTCTCTTGAGAGAAATTTATGCGACGCAAAATAGAAACGAACGAATGCATAAAAAATGATCGTAAGATAGAATAAATAATAATGATAGCAAAAAAAAAAAAAAAAATAGCAAATAACGCGATTCGAACTTGCGCCACTTTTTTTTTCTATTTCCCTCTTTCTACAGAAATTGGACAATTTCTCAAATCTATTAACCGCAAACTTACAATAATAATAATATTTTAATGATCCAGAAATATTGTAATATATTTTTTTTTTTATCAGTCGTGAATAATCAATACAATATTCTTCGCTAATGGATTTAACACTGTGACAAATGAGACTGCGAGCAAATTAATTAACTGGCATTGAATGGTTTTAATTATACACGTCGACTAATTACGCGGGACGATGATAAGAAATAATTATATCCTGGGAGTGTCGGTTGCACTATTAACAATAAGCCGGGTTTATTACAATGAAGCGATCCGCCGTTTCATTGTTCACAACCGCAAATTCGCGATCCATATAAAAGTTAAGTGAATAATAAAATTTGAAATTGTATTATTCATATATATATATTCTAGGTTAAAGTTTTGCACGGTTAAACTTGTATGCACAATAATAATAACAACAACAATAGTAAACGTATAGACAATATAATCGACAAAATCGATTTGAGATCTTTACGGCTGTACGCTCTGATAAACACGATCGATTTATAATTTACTTATTCATTTATTTAACAGTATTTATAATCCCAGTTTCGCAGACTTGATTACAAAGAACAAATTTACAAAAATTGACGAGCCAAAAATTGTGATTAATGTGTAAAAAAAAAGAAAAAACATGGGAAAAATGAAAGTTGTTTAATTTTTTTCACTACAAATATAAGTCTATTTCGGAATTTAAAAGAGATTATTGACCAATGAAATCATTTCCTTATAATCTATCTTGATATCACGTGTTTTGTACAGTGTAATAACGACTCGAGAGATAGTTAATTAGAAGTTTCTCGTTGCACGATAAACAATTAAAAAAAATAAATAAAAAATAAAAATGGAAAAAAAGAGTGAGTATAAAAACGAATAGCGATTTCGATCGAGTTCCAACAAGTAGAGAGTAGAAAAGCGCGATTCGCGCACGTTTCGTTTGGATCAATGGTATTAGGGAAAAAAAGCTGATCAGCTGTTGTTTCTCGATGGAGAAGTAAAATCCGCGGAGCTGAACCTCAAGAGAACCGAAGAAGCAATTAGAAAGAAAAAAAAAAAAAGTATATTCTCCGCGAGACCGTGAAAAATCTCTGTGTATTCCAACCGATTAACGCGGTTTGAAATGAAGCGATGCGTTTAGAGGGTATTTCTTATCAGTGGTTGAAAACAAATGGACTTAACGGAAGAGGTGAGTAAAAAAAACCACTGGCGTCTGATTGAGCGATAAAATTTCTCAGGTAATTTAAACCGCGATGAAAGAAAAATATTTAGAGAAATTGGGAAAAGGAAATAAATAAAAAATAAAAAATAGCGAGTCTAATCGCCGTCACGTGAGACCAAAATGACAAATGACGTTTCATTATTGGCAGGTGGATATATTTTTACTAAGGCAAGCATGTTTTAGTCGTTGTCTACATTGCATAGAAAGTTTATAGAGCAGCCCGCTGACTTTCTTCCAATGTTATTATACACTGTAGCAATACTTTATAATGATTTAATTGCGACACTCCTCCGCGATACAAATCAAGTTTCCTTTTTCGCACACGCGTGAAAAGGAACGTGATCCGAATTCATAAATGGTAAGCCCTTATAAGCGTTACGATAATCATCGTATTGGAAAAAACAGAAAAAAAAAGAAGAAGAAGTAATAAGAATGAAAGAAGCAAAGATTGTAGAGTTTTAAAATAGTTCAAATATCGTTTACAACGAGTAAAAGAATCCTTTTTGTTGATTATGAAAAACCCCGAGTAATTTTATTACTGAATACGATTATTCAATTCATAGTAAATCATGACATATTTATACATTTGCATACCTGTAATGAGAATCGAGTGTAAATAGAATATATTTTAATCCTGTAGAACGAAAGCTGGACAAATTGGTCAAATCGTTTAAACTGCGAGAGCGCGAGACTTGCGCGTCCATCTGGCGGTGGCGTCGCGAACTATTCGATCTAAAAGCGCCTCAATAATCGCAATAAAAGCATCGACACAAACTTTTAAACCAAGTTCAATTTATCTTAGAACATTGATTAAATATCAAACGAAAAAAAAACGTTACAGTTAGATTATTTATAGCATTAAACACGTTTGGAAAATAAAAATGTCCCAGCAGATCTACAAAAATTTTTCGTTTTATCAAAAGTAAAAAGTAACAATTTGAATGTTAAAGTAACAATAATTAATTTCTGTCATATTTTCTGTAACAGAAATGTAAGAAAAAACTCAAACGTAAATTAGACTTTCTTGGACATTATGTTCGGTAAAATTTTTCTAACAATGATATTTTGAGCTTTTCTACCGTCCAAAGAAAAAAAAAAAAAAGAAAAAAGTCTTCCGTTCCATTTTAACAAACATTGATTAATTTTTTTTTATCACACCTCCATCCGCAATATTGCTGAAAAAATATTTCTCCAGACTCTGTTATAATAACCGACCGCACAGGATTAAATATCGTGGTGGCAAATCGGTGGGGGAATCGAGACGGCAGAGTTCGTGCTGTTTGGATATAAAGATCGAGGAGAAGGGGGAATTATAACCGAGACAAGAACTGCAAAGAACTAAACGTACCTGCCTCGTATATTTCAGTTTACCTGAAGGTTTTACCGAGACACGCGCCTACGTCGCGACACACTCCTCGAATATCCGAAATTAATTGCATTTTATCACTGGATTTTTATAACCAGATGTTTATCGCTACATTTTTATCACGATTTAACGACGAATAAATTGGTCGATTAATCGAGTCGATATCAATATATAATTTGGAAAAATTAAAAATACCAAGTTACGTATTAATTTCGTATAATTGTAAAAAAATTTTTTTAAACATCAAATTTCACTGCGGTTCGTCTCTGAGATAATTAATTTTCAATTGATATTTCCACAAAACGATTCTCAATTTTAACGCCTGTGAGTGCGCGTGTGTACGCGGGTTTGACTTTTTATTCGTAAGGATCCATTCTCTCTCGTTTTTTGAAAACGATAAGATATTTCATGAGAATTGAATTAAAAAAATAAATAAGCAAATAAATAAATAAAAACAAAGTTGTAAGACAAGAAAAACCGATGGGACCGCAAGTTATACTCGTAACTGGATAGATTCATTCACCCAGAGTGAGTTACGTTTATACGTTTATACATTTGTACGAATTATAAAACTGCGTGCAATATCCTGCGTTGTAAAAAGTAAACAGCAAAAAAAAAAAAAGAAATATTACGAACAACGATTTATGACGGTAATAAAAAATATTCTACATACTTGCGTTCGGTGTTAACATTATTTATACGCATTATCGTATAAATTTCAATCGTCATCTAAAGTTGTCACTTTGCCAAGAAGTGATGTTCATCAATTTTCTTTGTTGTTTCTTTTCTTTTTTTTTTTTTTTGCTTTTTATACAGATCGAACTCGTTATTTCATCATCATTTAATCACTTGGAACATTTGTCACATTGTATCGGTACGAAAAGAGGAGGAAAAAAAAGATGGAAAAAAAAAATGAAACAAACTATTACGGAATTATTTGTTACTCGAAAATGACGAAGTGAAAAATTTAACACAAGAAGCCTTGACAACTTAAACGAAACAAATCGGATTTGTTCAATTGTATAAATCTAACACCGCAGTTCCTCGATTACGATGACAAAAGTTGTCAGATTCCGCATTGACTTTGTATACACGAGAAAAAAAAACTAAGACAAATATCCAAAAAGTAAAAACACTCGCAAGTATTGCACGGTGTTTATCCGCGTCGAAAAAAATTTTGAGCGAAAAGGAAAAATGGCGTAATTTTAATTTTAATTTTATTTGAATGTATGCGTATATTTTTTTTTTTTCGATTCTTTGTACAAAAACGAAACGAGTGGATTGACTAAAAAAAAAAGAAAGAAATGTTTCGTACAGGATCGACAAGAAAATATTCTAATTGATTAGATTAGATTGCGAAAAGCGTGGTTTTCAATTTCGTCTTTGTCATTGCACATGGATAATGTTGAAAAACCTGAATGTGCGCGCAATGTCTTGCAATTTTTAATCGAAAATAGCTGTTATTGCGAAACGCCTGTAAAGAGGAAGAAAGAAAATGGAACGAACAAATGCAAAAAACAAATAAATAGGGACAGCGAATAATTACGGTGAAAAAATAAATGGCAAAGAAACGTAGAGAAGTAAAAACGAGAAAATAAGACAAACAAACTGTACCGTAACACGTAAATATAGTACAGGTACGTAGATATACGCAGACACAAAAAAAAGTCTGCACCATGAGACCGAAGTTGGTTCCAAACGTTAACGTAACGAAACATCGGGGGAAAAATGATTATTTCTCAATGAAGTTCGAATGACTTTCAAGTAGTTGGCTTCTGCAAAATAAGGGTATTTTTGTGTAACGATTTTTCCCAAACACGCACCTACAATATTTAATTTTTTACATTAACTAGAAAAATTTAGTAAAACAGGTATCGTTAAAAAAAACTGTTTCAATATTGTTGGAATTACGAAGAACGAGGTTCGCGTAAACATTTTGCGCTATCGTCGATCCTTTTTCGGTAATTGCAACGCAAAATCAGTTTCTGAGGTTTACTCTACTTTTTTAGTTAAACAAGGCCTTAACGTCAATTTATCGTTGCACAAGCATCAAATTTTCGCAACAGTTGCAAAAAAATCTAGTAACAGTGATCGCAATGAGAAAGAATAGTAACGGATACTAGACTTTCCGGTAACAGCTAGAAAACTAATTTTCATTTTCTACCTAGGACTATATTTTTCGATAGTGGTAAAAAATGAAAATAGTCAAGGACTGAGCGGTAACCGGAACCTAAAAATTTCTCTCGCATCCTCGTTTTGTTCCCTCAAAGGAGGTTTTATGGTTCATAATACACCATTATCGGTACACACTTATATGCGTTTTACGAATGCATGTATGTATGAATGAATCTGTACACTATCAATAAATCACGGCTTCGGGTACACGCGTACAATGTGCGTAAATGTTGCGAAATTCCGTCACGCGTCAACCAAGGTATACATACATATATATACATATATATATATATATATATATATATATATATACGTACATATCATTGTGAACGCATATTTTACCGCATTTCTTTATGTCTTCATTTTATTTTCTTTTATTTTTTTCTAGATATTATACCGAAAGTTAACGGTATGAAAGAAGAAAGAAAAGTAGAGTAAAAAAGGTGTCGAACAAAAATCGATGAATTATTTATCGGGTGTCAATGGTTCGAAACACAGGATTCGTTTTTTCTTTCTTCTTCTTCTTCGCTCAATCTTCAAGCCGCAAAGTTCCGTTCGGTAAACGGAAAAATCGATCGAAAAGACACGGAAAAGTAAAAAAAAAAAATAAATAAAAAATGAACGGTCAACACGCGTCACAAAAGTCACTGTCTTTTTCGAATTCATAAATTTCTGCACGCCAATGAGTTTCAATTTCGGAGCACGAGAATTTTTTCAGAGATTTTTTTTTTTTTTTGCTTTCCTTCCCACATTACACGTAAAAAAATTTTTCTCCCAAGTTCAAACGAAATTGAGATATCGATGCAAATCGCTTCTTAGCATACATTTTATCACGAATTTATTACGAATTATAAACATTCCGCGAGTGTAAAATGAGTAATCAATAATTTGCTTGAAAAAAAAAAAAAAAAAAAAAAAAAACCCACTTCCAGTTATAAATATTAATTTTATTTATCCTTATACAGGATCGCAACTGATCGCCACTGAAAGACAAACGAAATGAGGTGAAAACTTGGCAACAGATTTATCCAGCTACCTCGTTTTGAAAAGAAAAAATTTTTCCCACCATCTTGAAAACGGGTAAGTAAATTATGAAAAAAAAAAACACAAAAAAAATTTCCCCAAGCTCGATCTTTCTGAATACACTTTTCTGAATATGAAATGGAGTAAAAAAAAAATTAAAATTAAAAAAAAAACAGGGATTGTTTTCAAATTTTCGAAAAAAAAAAATTCAATTTCAACACCCGCGATTAAAGTCCTCCTAATTTGTATCCAACAATCCGGCAACGTGAGTTAGACAGATAAATAAAATAACTACGTTAAAAATAGCTAAATTGTTCTGTAACCAAGCTATGCGTATATATAATACACGTAT
This sequence comes from Neodiprion lecontei, assembly GCF_021901455.1. Taxonomy (NCBI): domain Eukaryota; kingdom Metazoa; phylum Arthropoda; class Insecta; order Hymenoptera; family Diprionidae; genus Neodiprion; species Neodiprion lecontei. The sequence continues at coordinate 20,596,374 of NC_060266.1, read as the reverse complement.
GTATTAAAAACGTGTCGTAAAAATTAAGCAAGGAAAAAAAAAAACAAAAAAAAAAAAACAACGAATTACACGTGAACGAACGAATGAAATAATTGTTCCAAATTTGACACACGCGTCGCCTAAAAAATTCGCTCCGCGCCCTGGGTAAAATTACCTTAATGTACGAAGACTCGCGAAGCCCGGTTTGATGTCTCGAAAATACAGTTAAACGGTGTTCGTTGTTGCCCGTTACGCGCGGTAGCACTTTTTGTCATTTCGTCGGCTTTCTCTCCGAATTCACCCATATTATCTGTACGGGTATACACACACACACACACATATCCTTAGCATAGATAAATAACACACGGTATAAAAAAAAAAAAAAAAAAAAAACGGCAGTTCTGCATTTCCTTCAACAATTTTTTCCAGATTTTTTTATCGACAAATATTACTTTATTTCATCTTGTCAATTATTTTTCTTAATATTTCCTACGTACAATTCACGTGTAAAAGAATCGCGCATAGGAAAAAATTATGAGTAACAATTGGAGGGATCAAATGAAAGAATTGTATATAGTGAAAAATTGTGAAAAATAATTAAAAAGATTTGCAAATTTTATACTTTGCTCTTTGAAATACTTTTATACGAATTCAAGTTAAAATATATGTGCATTTCCTTTAGAGAATTTTTCTTTCCACATTTTTATCGACAAACATTATTTTATTTTATATATTTATGTATATATATATATAGGTATACATCAACTTCAATTCGTGTAAAAATAGTTGAAAAGATAAAATGAAATAATCTTTGTCGATGAAAATCTGGAGAAAAATTCTCAAAGGAAATGTACATATAGGTACATATTTTAACTTCAATTCATATGAAAGAATTGTAAATAGCAAAATAAAAAAAAATACATGTATATCTAAACGATTAAAATAATTGTTCGATGTATGTTCAATTTTTGTAATTACAGAAGAATTGAAAAAAAAAAAAAAAAAAATTACAGGCGTAGGTAATTGAAGATCGAATCGAAAGGATTATAGTTTCTCATTGATCCTGAATCCACGTGTCTTAACGATTTATTGTGTGTGGATTATACGATCGATTAATGGAGTATGCATATACGTGCTCATTTGTAACACTTTCGCCACGCGGCATTCTTAGTGCATATATGTAATATGATTATTCATCGTCGCTGCGTATACGTTAAAAAATAAGAATACAAATTGAACATTAGAAATTTTTTCAACTGGACCTGAAAAGAAAATAAATCAAAAAAAAACAAACATAATATGATTTTCGGGATGAGGAGAGAGTTATAAAAATTAATCTGACAATTTTGTAACTTTCTTAAAAATCATTTTCCGCAACAAGTATAAGAGATTCCTTTCAATCAAAATTCAACTCAATCGACTATCAAGTTTCACTTTTCAAAGGCTCATTTTATCTCGTTTTGTTCAATTATTTCTATTTCCACAGCTGCGTCGGTTCTTTTATTATTTATTCTAAATTCTCTGGCGAACATTAATCTCAGCAAGGTAGGAAAACTGCGAGTGTAAATAACAAACTGATCGATCTATGAATACAGCGTAAAAATCGCAATTAATCGGTGAAAAAATTCCGTATAATCTGGAGCAAAGGAATCCGCTGAAGAACTTTAAATAAACTGTGTGAGAAATTCGTTTGGACAGACGTTAAATGTCGGATGAAAAACGAGCAAATCAACGGATTAAAATGTGTAACAAATTCCACGTTGAGAAAAAGTATGTGTGTAAAAAAAAAAATCAAGATCGTCGTGAACGAAGGTGCGGCACCTTATTAAAAGGAGGAAAAAATCAAATCAGATCTAGTGAAACAAAATAAAGTAAAATAAAATCGGTATAAGGTAGACGGTGAGAAGTGAACGTAGAAACGAGCGGCTCGCTTCACTTTGGACTCACAATCAGTCTAGTTCGGAATTGATCTCTGATATATATATATATAATGTATAATTTCCGCACCGCCGTTGAAATCGAGTGGGCTTTGACCACTCTCACTTTCTGCCGTATAAATATCGGTGTATATCAATTTTCTACGGAGGTTTTGTTCCCACCATGGGAAAATAATTTTCACGTCCTCAAAATATTGGGAATTTTTACAATTGGGTTCGTCGGTTGAGGAGGAGAATTAAAAAAGGCTGTAATTGCCTGTAACCAAAAATAAAAGATGAAATAAAAACGGAGAAAAACTGTTTGTTTTTTTTTTTTGTTTGTTCGTTTGTTTCGAAAAACCGTCTTTTTTAATTCTTCGCTTTTTTTTCGTGGCAAAACTTACAAGTAAAGAGATCAAACTTTGACGAAACGTCAAAGTCAAAGTCGAAAGTTCCGAAAGTGCAAGAATTTGAAAATCTGGAGCATCGAAATTCCGAATGATCAAAAATATTCAGTTCGGTGAACTTCTGGCTTAGTGAAATTTCACCACTTGACGTTTCTTTGTTTTGGAATTTTCATGTATTTACGTTAGGAATCCTGGTCATTTCGATTTTCGGTTTTTCGGCTTTTTTTTACATCCACTCGTTGGTTAAATCACGCCGCGTGAGTATATTTAAATTTTTTCGAAATTTTACTATATCAAAATTTTATTTTTCGGAATTTCGCTGCATCGGGAATTTATTTTTCGGAACTTTGCTCAATCCTGAATTGAATTTTCAAAATCTTTCGTTTTGGAACTTTGAGCCGTCGGGTTTCCGACCGTTCGTAATTTTGTGGTTTCTTCAAAGTTTGATTTCTTTACTTCAAGTTTCGCCACCAAATAATTCGAAATTAGGCGCTTTCGGAACATTTCAAATTCGGAAATTCAATTTCTCCCGTTTGAACGGTGCGACGACTTGACGAAATATTCCACATAACGAATTTCTAAGGAATTCGAATATACAAGGATATAAATTGGTGAACGCTGAATAAAAAAAGGATGAAGCAAAATTATAAAATACAGAAAGATACATTGCGGAAGAGTGACTTACAAAGGAAGAGAAAACTGACGGAGAAATGAAACCGAGAAACACAAATTATGTATATTGCATGGGGTTTTATTAATTCCGGATCTATAATCGAGTATATATTTAAGCTGCAGTTGATGGAAAATTTCAATTTAATCCGGAAAGTACAAGTTAATGATGATGATAATTATGATGATGATGAGGGAAAAAAAATTTATTCTCAAGCGTTGGGAATGGAAAACGATGAGCCAGGCTTCGATCGAAGAATTATTCAAAACCGCGAATAATAGACTGTCGCTTAATAGCCGTTGGTTGTAATATGACAAAAATAGAATTCAATTTCGTTATCAACTTTCACAAGGAAATCGTAATTATAGTATCATTAATATATCTATAAATAGAATAATCGGGTATAAATTACATACACGTTGATTCGATAACGATCAATCCGCGAAATTTTACCACAATACACACTGAAAGAAATTTCTAGCGCAAAATGGTTACGCGTACCTCGTTTTTCGTAAATCCAACAATATTCAAACAGTTTTTTTAACGATACCTGTTTTACTCAATTTTTTTAGTTACTGTAACAAATGAAATTTTTTTCAGTGCAGCGAAAACAACAAAAACAACAACAACAATAACAATAATAATACAAAATAAAAATTGCATATTCAGGATTAGCCTGATGATCGTCCAATTTAGTTTTGCAAAATGTTCATCTCGTTGTGTTTTTCTTTGCGCACGTTTTTTTTTTTTCTTTGTACATTATCATCGATCCGTGATCTATATTCGAATATTGTAGATATTTTGATATTTTGATGTTGTGCATATTTCATGTTTACCCATAATTTCATCCTCTCCGTCACTTTTACTTAAGTTTATATCATGCCCGACTTTCACGAACTTTTTATACACGGTGCGCTAATAAAGTGTGAATACGTGCCCGGATTTGCAACGTGTAGACTTGCACTTTTCAATAGAACCTGTTTCAGGACGTGTAAAAGCTACCCGCCAATTTCCTAGCCTGAGGCCTGGACGGCTTATACCGAGTTGCGAATGCGTTGCCTTGTGTGTGCATAAAAAATATATTACCTATGTACGTACGTTAAACATTATACATTGAGATCACAGAGTATCGATAGAAATTGCCACGCCCGTTTCTCTCGAGATACCGCTGCCGCAATTTGTTTATTATAATCAGGTATAAATACCGAGGATAATTTCACGATATTGCTATATTTTTTGTTTAATTATCATTAATCCACTGCGGACCTCGATTACTTGATCTTCGCATAATTTAAATTCGTAAATGTTCAAGGAAAATTTTTCCTTCGATTAATTTCCTACAAATTCTCTAATTCTTTATATATTGGTTTTTTTTTTTTTTTTTTTGGCAATTTATATTATGTCAGTCGCTGGAAATACGTTTCGATTACATTTGGCATTTCATTATACATATACATTTCGAGTACGTAAAATGCAGGTCTGAAAAATAATTAATAGAGTATCAGGAATGAAAATTGTTGAATGTGTCCAATATTACGGTTGGAGGATTTTCTTTCTTTTCTTTTTTCTATAGAAAGTAAATGTTATTTGATTCGAACAAAAAAAAAAAAACGATCGGACAAATAATTTCACGCATCGTTATATTAAACAAAAAACAAAAGAAAAACATTTCTCCAGATATATTTGACAAATTCAACGAATTTTTCTCTGTCTATCTAGTTTGAATTTCGTTTTTAAATCAAAAAGGACATTTTTCGTTTCATTTTTTATTCAAGATATTTAAAGATCGCATCCAGATTTAAATTCAAACTGTATTCAGATTTTCTAAATTTCAATAATTACTAGAATTATTTACAGTTTTAGACTACCGAATAACGACGTCACAATGTAACTAAAAATCCTACATCTTGATTTGCATTTTCCTGTGGTTGATAAAAAGATTTTTTATTTTTTTTTTTTAATTGCAGAGAGATTAACTCATTATTTATCGATTTCGATGATATCAAGGAGCATAATTTTTTTTTTTTATTCTACAAGGACATTGAAATTTATACATGTACGATACATATATATATGTATAACAAATAGAAAATGGATGTAGAAAAAAATGCGTAGGGCAGGCGGCTGTGATAACATCGATAAATTTCGTCCAAGTTAAATTTAAAATTAGATCATCGGCGGGAAAGGAAGGCGCGTTGCTCGAGGCTCCCTTTCGATTCCGTTCCTTTCATTTCCTTTGCGTCCCCTTCGTTGAACAGTTTCGTTTATAATGTTCGAGTTAGCCGCCTCTCCCCGAGGCTATTCCTACATCCTGTGTCTTGCGTTATAAGCGTTGCGCAATATGCAGGAGAAAAGAGAGAGAAAGACAGAGAAAGAGAGAGAGACAGAGAGAGAGAGAGAGAGAAGAAAAAAGGTAACGTTCCGTTTCTGCGCGAACACTGTAACTAAAGTTTGTACGTACGTAGGATTACATGCATGTAACGTATACATATATACGTATCATCGTGCGGTAACTTTCACTGCATTTAATAACACGCTGCATTAAACTTGGGTTTCTTCGCGTCTCTGTGTATGTGTAACATTTATATACCTGTACTCAGGATGCAGGATATAATCGTGCAATTTTCTATCTTAACGTATATACACGAGTGAATTCCTAACGACTGCACGTTCGGACGTCGAATAAAATTTAATGCGCACGCGCTACATTCCGAGAACGGCCGTTTGCCAGGGTGACCAACCGTCATAAACGTAACAAGGAGGCAAACTCGCTCTTTTCGGGTAGAGTGTAAGTTTGCAATTTAAAGACATATATTGCAAATACGCGAGACGGAAAGACCGTTACCTCTTTCTTAAACACGATTCTTTACGTAACAAGAGTATGTTTCGCGTTTTTTCACTAACAATAAGCACGAAATTGAGGTTAGGGTCCCGTAATGACAGATTTGTTTTCGACAGCGCATGCGCGCATTGCAGAAACGACCACTTTTAAAGGAGTTAGACATCGTCTGTTCTGTACTTTTAAGGGATTTAAAAGTGATGTTCTTTGTACTCTGCGCGTGCGCATTCGCCGACTCGCTCTACCGTCATATAACGGTTATTTTGTGTACGGAAAACACGCATGAAAACACGCGTAAAACATGCTAGCGTTGTATAAAAATTTCAACAGCCTTCGGTGGCAGTTATGCTCAATACCGACAATTTATAAAAATTTTGAGGTTACAACGTTACATACATCGCGGTGAACTTTCGTAAAAGTCAAAATGAAGAAGGGTAGAGCTAAGATTTAGAATCGTAATAATTCTTAACGATTCTATGCTTCTAGTTTTAGTTAGAATTTAAAAAACTACGTAAATTTCTCTGGGTGTTTTAAAATAACAGTACACGAAATGGATCCAGTATAAACCATATTGAAAAATTCTCTCGGTTTCAGAAATGGCGCTGAGAAGAGCATCGTTCCTGATAATATTATCGGCGGTGAAGTTGTCTCGATGCGCATTGGTGCTTCCGCGTCCTCCACACTCGCCAAATTCTATCGAGCGGAGTATCGCGGGTCGAATATTGGATGGAAAATCGTTGTACAACGATAAGTCTTCGTTCGGGAGTACGACGAGCGTAGAAAAGCCAAACACGGACAACTTTCGGCTCTTGGAGATCGAGCTGCGTTCCGGAAGTTCATTGGAAGGCGTCGAGAAGTCACCGAGTAGCGTTAAGCTGGACGTTTTTGACCAGAAGATCTCGTCGATGCCGGGCGAAATCGGCCCCAATGAAGAAAAACTCTACTATCTCAAGCAGGCAGGCCGAAAACGGACCAGCTGGGAGCCCAGATCCTACCTGAAAGCTCTCCTCGAGGGTGAGAAACGCTACGCCATCACCAAGAGCCTCTTTCACCCCCGAAAGAAGTACGGGAGGATCGTCGACGCCGTGGGAAACGGCCAACTCGAGGCCTCCACCACGGAGAATTCACTCCCCACGTCCAGTGAACTTCCAAAACAGATTCCAGCACCACCTAGCAGGGTGCCAAGTCATACGGTTTTCACCCATACAACTCCGGTAGTCAAATTCATGTACGGGAGGTCGGATATACTTCCTGGTTATAAATTTTGAGTAAGGCCTAGGGAAATTTTGAAATTTATAACTAGATAACCGATAATAGGATTCGATTGGGGGTTGGTTCGTTGTTAGTCAAAAGTATGAAGGTCGAGGTTCATTTGCATGATATTTTTACCAGCAACGATCAACGGGAAGCGTTGCTTCTGATAAAAAAAAAAATTTAGTAACGGAAGCTCGATTTACATACTTTTGAATAAAACAAACCCCAATCGAATTGGATAATTGCTTCTCGAAATATAAGTTCCTAAATTTTTAGGTGCTTTTAGGCCGATTCGTTTTGATATCGGGATATATGAAATTCGAAATGGCGGATCAAGCCTCGAAGAATCGTTTCATTTTTGTTAGAAATTTATTTAAAATGGTTCTTAGAACTTTAGTTTTTCGCAATATTCATGCGAGATTCGCGACCACCGACTTAAGAAGCTTCTGGAACAGATTTTATCTCCAAAATTATTCAAGGATTTATTATCGCGTTATATGATAGACAACACGACGTGGAATTTTCCACAAAGTGTGAAACACAAATATTGTCGAGAAGATGGGAAATAAACGGACGTAAACAAGTTGAAACTTGGTAACCTGAATACATGAGAAGATAACGCCGGTTAATTTTAACGGCTACTGATCGAACTATGTACAAATTTACCGATTAAGCCGATTGTTTGCACTTAACGAGGAGAAAAATATTCATTTATTCAAAACAAAAAATGAACAAATGAATATTACGATTCTGTGAGAATAGGAATTCAGTGAAAAAAATTGAGTATACATATAATTGATCGTTTCTTGGAGGAGGGTTTGTGTGAAAAATATGTCAACTCGTTCCTTAATTCCTTCAACTCTTTGCCCAAGTTAATTCGAACCTTTGCCAATATTCCTTACATTACAGAAACCTACGTGAGGATGGTTACCGACCTTAAAAAACATTTGTTGAAGTTAGCTGTGATTACGATTACGTAGATTAAAAGTTCTTTTTTTTTCCTTCTTTGCCTTATCATTACGGTAAAAAAAAGTAGAGAGGAAAGAAAAATTACCCAGACTTTATCGCCCTCCGATCAATTTCTTATCTCGGTAACATAAATAATACCTGGTTAAAATAAGATTATGCACCTGCGATTTCATCGGGTAATTATACAGAATTACGTATAATAATACGCAGCGATTATATTATTATTGTGATTCTTAACTTTTCTACGTTTCTCCGTGTACACGTGTGTAATCGTACCTTTTATTTATGTAAACATGAACATTACATGCCTGACTGTTATGCATATATATGTAAAGAAAATCACGACACGCGTGTACTTCTGTCGTGCTTCTCTCAAGCTTTGAATCTGCCGCGTCACCGACGAAGGCCACCGACCGACGGCGCGGTAGAGCACGGGCTTGGGGAGACGACCGGTAAATTTGGAGAGAAAAAATTCAAAATGAAAATATTCAACAAGGTTGAACGAAGGAGAGAGCAGTTATCACGAGACCTTTACATAGAATTAAAATATAGAAATTAAAAGCTTTAAATGTTGTTTCTCTTACTTTTACAGGTAAGAACTAAGATTATTAGTGAGTTTTGTACATAGTGTAAATACATAGTGTAAATAAATCTCTTACTTTTACAGAAACACAGTTGAGTTTTTGATTCTAACCTAACTGGACACGGAAAAACATATTACAAAACAACATTTCTGCAAATATTTCAAGAAAATGGAAAAACTAAGATTTGATTTCAAGATGAGGGGGTCGGCAGATGGAAAGGCAACAATATTATGCCTAATCTCAATTGGCACACCCGATGGTCGCACGTTTGACGTGCCAGATGAATATCAACCAACACATTTACACAAAGAGCTGATAACAACACAAACATTCGCTAAGGTAAAAAAGACACTAACAAAGAGACACCAATATAGAAAAGTGTGGATTAGCTTAACAGAAGATTTATCTAAAGTATATTTGGATGAAGAAGAAAATTTACAATTTGGAGATTACTATTTAGAGGATGTTACAGAAAAAGTAGTAGTTGAAACTGCACAAAATACTACGGATGAAACAATAAAAAAATTATTGGAAAAAGTGCTCGAAGAGAAACAGCTAAAATCAGAAATTCAGAACTTGGGGAAAATAGCAAAAGATTTTATGATCGGAAAATTTGATGGAAAAAGTTCAAATGCCCATCAATGGATACAGGAATTTGAGAAAGAATGCGAACGCTGTATGGTAACAGAAGACAGGAGAATAATTGAAATTTTAAAATTTTTCCTTGAAAAAGCTAGTGCAGATTGGTATAGCTGTATGATTCTGAAATTCACAGTGGAATCAGAATGGAGCAAGTGGAAAAAAAACTTTTGTGAAACTTTTGCAAATAAAGGGTGGTCTCCAATTAGATACGCTATGGCTTTTAAATATCAAGCAGGCTCTTTGCTCGATTACGCTCTGAAAAAAGAAAAATTGTTACTAGAAATAAGAAAATCGATAGATACTGAGACACTAGTAGACCTTATAGCGGTTGGCTTACCAAACCACGTGTCCGACAAAATTGACAGAGAAACTTTGCATGGAACGGAAGATCTCTACAACGAAATTGGTAAATTAGAACATCTTGTGGACAGAATTAGAATGGAAAAAAAAGAAAAATACGCTGATAGAAAATTCAAAAAAGTTGAAGAAAAGAAACCATGCCAAATCTGTGAAGATGAGAAAAGAGGTAAACGTTATCATCCTGAATCAACTTGCTGGTTTAGGGAAAGAAGTGAAAAGAACAAAAGGACGGAACTAATAAAACATGTCAATAATTCAGAGTTAGAAATAGAACTAAATGAAAAAAGTCCAAAAAACTCGAAGTAACACCATTAATAAAAATCGAGTTACTATTGAATGATTCTCTAGTAGTTTCTGGAATTTATGATTCAGGTTCAAATGTATCATTAATTAATGCAAAATTATTGAAGATAAAACAAAAAAATTCAGAAAACATGGGAATGGTAAAATTGAAAACTATTAATGGTGTAAAGAAAACAAAAGGTATGGTAACTTTAAAAATAAAAATTTACAATATTGAAAAAACTATGGATATCTTTATTGTAGATAATGAAAATTTTAATTATGATTTTCTAATCGGTCTGGATTGCATCAAGAATTTCAATTTAATCCAAAATGAAGATCTAAGGATCATACAACGTAACAATAAAGAAGATATAGAGAATAAAAATGTCGAGATTCCTGATGTACTAGGTGACAAACATGAAAAAAAAAAATATTTAGACTCGGAAGCATCAAAACAAGAAAACAAATACATGAACAAGTGGGAAGTAAATTTCAACGAGCATATAAACACTAATGAATTTGAAATTTCAGTAAATCATTTAAGTTTACATCAACAACGAGAAATTGATAAATTGATAGATAAACACAGATCAGTATTTGCTAAAGACAAATATGACGTCGGCACTGTAAAGGATTATGAGGCCCATATCGACCTAATGGTAGATAAATATTGTTACAAACGTCCATACAGATGCACGATTGAAGATAGAAAAGAAATAGAGAATCAAATAGCAAAACTATTGGAAAAAAAACTGATCGAAGAATCATACAGCCCGTTTGCTGCCCCAGTTACTCTGGCATATAAAAAAGAAGATGAAAGAAAATCAAGATTATGTATAGACTTCAGAGAATTGAATAAAGTCGTTGTCCCTCAATCACAACCCTTCCCACTGATTGAAGATTTGATGGTGAAAACAGTAAACAGCAAATATTTTACAACGTTGGACATTAATTCTGCATTTTGGTCAATTCCTCTGAAAATTCAAGATAGACACAAAACTGCATTCATAACACAGGAGGGCCATTTCCAATGGACTTGCCTCCCATTCGGACTCAAAACAGCTCCAGCAATTTTTCAAAGAATATTGGGAAACATCATAAGAAAATACAAGCTCTCTGATTTTGCAGTAAATTTTATAGATGACATCATAGTCTTTTCAAGAACTTTTGAGGAACATATAACACACTTATCAAAATTGCTGGAGGCAATATTAACTGAAGGGTTCCGGCTAAAATTTTCAAAATGCACCTTTGCAAATAATCATGCGAATTATTTAGGTCACAGAATAGAAAATAATTCAGTAAAACCTCTGAAAGATTATTTAACGGCTGTGAAAAATTTTCCAGTCCCAGAAACAAGAAAAAATATACGTCAATTTCTGGGAAAAATAAATTTTCACCACAAGTTTATACCACATATTGCAATAATTCTGGACCCATTACACAACCTATTGAGAAAAGACGTACAGTTCAACTGGTCAGAAGAGTGTCAAGAATCGTTTGATAGAATAAAATCACTAATGTGCTCGGAACCAGTCTTGAAAATTTTTGATCCAGAGGTTCCAATTGATATTTACACAGATGCAAGCATCAAAGGAGTGGGAGCTGTGCTAAAACAAAGAGATGAAAATGGAGATAGTAAGCCAGTGGCTTATTTCTCAAGAAAATTAACTGAGGCTCAAAAGAAAAAGAAACCGATATACCTTGAATGCTTGGCAATAAAAGAAGCCGTAAAGTACTGGCAGCACTGGCTTATGGGAAAAACATTCATAATCTACACCGACCATAAACCCTTGGAACACATGAACATAAAGGCTAGAACGGATGAAGAACTAGGGGATTTGACATACTATTTATCCCAATATGATTTAAAAATAAAATATAACCCAGGAAAATCAAACCAAGAAGCAGACTGCTTAAGTAGGAATCCAGTTCTAGACCCTTATGAAGACACAGAAGATTTCCTAAAAGTGATAAATTTAATAAATCTAGAAGATATAAAAAGTGACCAAAATAAAAATCTAAATATACAACGTGATAAAAACAAACTGACAAAAAAAAATGAAATTTACTACAAAAAGACAAAAAAAAGAGAAAAAATCGTATTATCAGAAGACTTAAGTAAAAACCTGATAGAAAATGTGCACAAAACTTACTGCCATATTGGAAGAACTCAAATGCTGAATAAAATAACACCATTTTATACAGCGAAAAATCTCATTGAGAACATAAAAAAAATCTGTGATACTTGTGAAACTTGCAAAAAAAACAAATCAAGAAAAAAATCTAAATATGGTTTGATGTCACACTTGGGGCCAGCGTCATATCCTTTTGAAATTATATCTATCGACACCATTGGAGGTTTTGGTGGATCTCGTTCAACAAAAAAATACCTACATCTTCTCGTTGACCATTTTACGAGATACGCTTATATTCTAACATCAAGAAATCAAAACTCCAATGACTTTATAAAATTAACCAAGAATGTGACACAAAGTTACAACATCAACATGATATTAACAGATCAGTATCCTGGCATAAATTCGAAAGAATTTAAGGAATTTCTAAAAGAGAAAAGCATCAAAATGGTCTTCACTGCTGTTGATGCACCATTTTCTAATGGTCTCAATGAAAGATTAAACCAAACCCTGATTAATAAAATACGATGCAAAATAAACGAAAGTGAAAAAAAAATCGCGTGGACAACCATCGCACAAAAGTGTGTAGAGGCATATAACAAAACAGAACACACAATCACAAAATTCGCTCCAAAATACCTACTGGAAGGCGAAAATGTAAATATTCTACCACAGGAATTAAAATCAAAGTGTACAGATGATGATCTGAAAAGAGATAGAAAACTAGCCTTAAAAAACACGATGAAGTCTCACAACTATAATAAAGAAAATTTTGATCGGCATCGAAAAGAATTAAAGTTAAACGTGGGAGACCGAGTTTACGTGGAAAATGGAAATCGACTAAATAGGAGGAAACTGGATGAATTGAGGATTGGACCATATAAAATACAAAAAAGGATTTCCAATTCAATTTATGAAGTCGACACCGGACACAGAAAAACAGAATCAAACCTCTTTCATGTTACAAAACTGATACCGGTGTTGGATGAGCACTGAACAATTACTTTACGTATTACCCATAATTGTTCTTATCCCAGGGGGGGAGATGTAAAGAAAATCACGACACGCGTGTACTTCTGTCGTGCTTCTCTCAAGCTTTGAATCTGCCGCGTCACCGACGAAGGCCACCGACCGACGGCGCGGTAGAGCACGGGCTTGGGGAGACGACCGGTAAATTTGGAGAGAAAAAATTCAAAATGAAAATATTCAACAAGGTTGAACGAAGGAGAGAGCAGTTATCACGAGACCTTTACATAGAATTAAAATATAGAAATTAAAAGCTTTAAATGTTGTTTCTCTTACTTTTACAGGTAAGAACTAAGATTATTAGTGAGTTTTGTACATAGTGTAAATACATAGTGTAAATAAATCTCTTACTTTTACAGAAACACAGTTGAGTTTTTGATTCTAACCTAACTGGACACGGAAAAACATATTACATATACATATATATATACCTAATACCTGTTACGTACGTATGAGAAAATATTCGGTATAACTGTAATATATTAATTATTGTTCAATAAAACACGGATAAGATGGTTATTTTCACGAAAATGAAGATCGGAATGCAAGTCAAGGTATTAAAAAAAGTGAAAAATGTTAGAAATATACTGAAACACCCGACTCACCTGCTCGGCCTTCAAGGTCAACTCGATGAATATTTGCTGAAGCTTTTCGTTGACAAAATTTATGCAGAACTGCTCGAAACCGTTCCTCTCGAATATCTCGAACCCGTAAATATCGAGAATGCCGATGTTCTGCCCATTCGTCGATGTCTCCATGGCCAAATTGACGCGCTGCAAATGAACGAACATTTTTACAGAAATGATTACAATTCCAAGTATGATTTTTGTACACTTTCTAACCATTTAATCTCTATTTTCAATGAACACGCTCATTTTTAACATCATTTTCATTTTTTTTTTGTCTACAATTCGATTTTATTCTACTGTTTATAGTTACATTCTGAGTTTCACGAATCGCTATTGTAACTTGTTATTTTATACACATAATTTAATTTAACTCCTATTCTACACTTCCTTGTTCAATTCTATTTTACTAAAGAGACTTTCGTCTATAATTATTATTCAGGCATGTTTTTAAATGAACAGACTGATCGAAGCAAGAATCCTGCTGAACAATGAAACGCGATGAATAATTCACGATTCTTACCTTCACTAGATAATCGAACAATCTTGTGTAGATATCCTTAGCCAACGCATCTCTGGCGTAGAGAGCTTGTTCAACGTTCAAAGTAACGTCGACGGTTTCCGACTGGCTTCCCCACTTTGAATCAAATATTCTTGAAGTTAATTTGTGGGACAACTGCTCAGCCGATACTTGCAGCAAATGTTGAGGATATTCGAGACCTGGACGATCAAGAAAACAACAAAAATAACGCACAATTTCACGGAAAAGCAGTAAATAATTATCTTATTATTAGTCATTAGTTATCTATTTACAGCAGAGATTTGTTTCAAAATATCGGTTAAATTTTTTTCCGGATAAAATATTGTAAACAAAGAGTGTAAAAACTTTTATATAAATTCAATACGGGAATGAAATTTATACAAAAAGGTAGATGAAAAATTTGCCGACTTACATTGAGGATCGGCGATTCGTGAGTAATTTCCATCTTCAACAAATCTTATGTTTCCAATGTGCAGAACTCCGGCAACCAGTTGAAATATCTGGGAAACTTCTGTATTCCGAATTCCCATAACGCTCAAGGCTGTAGTTCAGAATCAGCGAAGATCAGGAAGGTAGGTAAGATGAAAAAGTAAAAGCGTTAAATTAATGAATTTACCATTGATTATTGCGTTAAGGCCATTGGGTAGAAATATTTCCGGTAAATATAATTTTGAAGGAAGAATGCATCACCGTAAAATCTACGTGAGAAAATAAAAGTTTCTTGATTTTCTTATTACTCTTTTCATTCTTTTACATATTGTACGTACCAAATTCTCAAATAAATTTGTTGCAATGATTGAAAATTTTCGATCAAATTTGTCGGTAAAAATATCGCAAACAATCAGCGAGTAATCGCAGTGACCATAAAATGATTGAATCGTGAAACGACGACCACGCTGCATATACCGGGACAATCTCTTAAAACTTGAAAATCAAATGCGCATG
The DNA here is from genome assembly GCF_021901455.1 of Neodiprion lecontei. Taxonomy (NCBI): domain Eukaryota; kingdom Metazoa; phylum Arthropoda; class Insecta; order Hymenoptera; family Diprionidae; genus Neodiprion; species Neodiprion lecontei. The sequence continues at coordinate 20,581,193 of NC_060266.1, read as the reverse complement.
CGCCAAATAATTAAATCTCATTGGTCGGCGAAATCTTCCCGCAGCGATATTCTCGTCTGCGATGCAGGCCGGCCAACCTACGCAAAATGTGTACGTTTGAATTTTCAAAGAGCATAAGCATTAAATTCCGACCGTTCTTTGAAGAATCAACTTTCCGACCCAGTAACAAATGCCTCAAAACCTTTCCGAGTCATAGCCTCAATTATTTGAGATTCTAACCTCGAAAATTCGTATCAACTGCATCTCCGCCAGAAGCAAAGTTGACAGCTGAAAACTCGGGATGGCCAGCCTGCACGAACAGCGGATAAAACTCGCGCATGCGCGGTTCATTTTCAAGTTTCAAGAGACTGTCCCGGTATTTGGAGGATCGCGATAATCGCGTGCCGAGAATTGGCACACAACCCACCTTTTAAGGTCTCCTGAAAATCGTGGGCGTCGTTTGTCCCGTCGACTTTATGGTTGCCACCGTGACTCAGATATTCGTAATAATCGAGATCCGTGAGTCCAAAGGATGCTGTAAAGAAGAGAAGTAGAATTTGTCAAACATCATCAAACACTTTGTACGAATGAATATCGTAAATTGATGATTCTTTTAAAGCTCTGTAACCGTAAAAAACGTAGCGTTTTTACACCAAAATAAAAATTTTACTCACCTTTCATTTCTTCGTTGGCTCCAGTCGCGAGCTGATAAAAAACGTGAAAATTTCTCTCACCAGGATTATGCGACGTTACTCTTGATTTTTCCAATAAGAAATTCGATATTTTTCCACCCTCAGGCTGGCCCCCAGATCCGAACATCATTTCCACGTACTTTCCCTGTAATTTCAAATCAAACTAATTGAACAATCGGAAGAAAGATGTGATAATAAATTAAAATATCGGGGAAAATATTGAAAGAAAAACATTGTTTGAATATCGAATTTTCGAAAACTGCGTAAACTCATGAATATTAATAAAGCTTGGATCTTTTCTTCCCACTTTAATGTACAATTTTACATATTTGGTTTTTTTCTTTCTTCGGAAAAAAAAACCACTACACAAGATGAAAATAAATAACCAACTTATACAATAAAAATCTAACAATTTTCGTTTCTGCAATTGGACCATTGAAAAATTTCCGTTTGCGTGATTAGATAAATTCCCCTGAACTTTAATTAGCGATGGCGGTTCTCAATTGTTGACACCGATTGAAACTAATTAGCACGACATTATTGCATTAATTCTAAGTCACGCGCAAGCATATCCTTCGAAGTTAGTTTGCAAGTTTATAAATAAGGTTAGTCGAAAGAGACAATCTAAATACGAAACAATATTCCATTTGTTCAATGAAACGTGGAATTTGTGGAGAAATAAAAACCACACAAATTCAAACGATTATATAATTAATTCCATTTAATGAATTACGCATCATATCTCTTGCAATAAATGCGTGTAAAAACAACTTACAAATCTACTGCTGTTATTGTTCCTGACTGTTTTTGCATTTCCGAAAGCTTCGAGCAAGGGATTCGACTCCAGGATAACATCCTTCACCTTTTGAACCCTCTCACCTCCTCCGCTGACCCTCGATATATACGACATTATGTATTTAGCTGCGACGGTTTTTCCAGCGCCAGATTCTCCGCTAAAAAATATAGTGAAAAAATGTCGACTTATGTATCAGGAAAAAAAAAAAAAACAAAGAAGAAAAACTAACAAAAAATAATATGTATTTATTTAATTTTTCGAGGTAAAGACAGACTTTTGGATTGATTTTTGCATTTATTATTCATTTTTATTTTCTTATCTCATATCTTATATACAATGATCATACCTTATGATGACGCACTGACTCTCATTGTCGATAAGCATATTTCTGTACATTTCATCGGCAAGCCCGTAAACGTGGGGTGGATTTTCGTAGGGAGCCTTGAAACGTGAAAAAAAAAAAAAAAACATGACATCGATGACACGATAACTGTGCATGAACTTTTTATTATTTAAATTTAAGAAGAAGAAGAAATAACTTCAACATGAATATTCAACAGCTGTGTGTCACTGCGTCTATTCCAAATCACATAGAATTCTCATCGTCGTTAAACAAACTTCTTATCTTCAATTAGATTAACACGTGAGAATCACTAGAAATCATTTCGAACTGATTCGTTGAGATGAAGTGCAAATTTTCCAATTCAATACTACAGAGACACGACAACGATTTTTCCCAGATACATTTCACGGTCAAACAAAGCAAGATTGTTTTTTAAAAATCATTTAAATTAAAAGGATAATATTGTTCAAAATTTCGATCAAAACTGATACCGATTTACACAATTCAAATTTGCGAATGTTTCAGTTATTTCTTCCCAGTAATATATTTTTCATTCATTTCATAATTTCGTGTTGTTTTTTTTAAATTATCATTATTATTATTGTTATTATTTACGAACTTACGGCTCCCTGATAAATCTCGATTTCCTTTTCGCCGAAATAAGGCATCTGCTTGAAGGGATTTATGGAGACGATAACCGGACCGATGCATGTCTACGATCGGTTCTATAGTCAAGGAATTTTTCTGGCATACATGTGCAGTGTAAAAAAAAATAAAAAAAAAACATATAATCGGTGTATACATATATTTTTAGGTGTGGATATATCAGAGACTGTTTCGAATTAGGACGATACGTATTTTTCGCTGGATACTCTCTTTGGCTGGAACAAGTTCTGAACGTTAGTTTTTTCGAGTTATTTAAATTGGAAAAAAAAAAAAAAAAATCACACGGTTTTTAGGACAATTCAAAGCTCGGTTGAAATATTTTTTCTTTGTGGTTCGAAAATACTAATCATCTTCAGCGTGTTGATGAAACTTCATATTTGTAATTTTCAGCTCGTGCAACGATCTGCTAAATAATGATATGAAAAGTTTCAGATAATTTGATGTCATATTCTCGGCCAAAGAATAATCGAAAATCTATTTACTTATGTTAAATGTGTTACTTAATTATACACGGCATGCCCCTTGTATATAAAATCGTTCCAAAACAGGGGAACGCAGATTGCCGTAACGATAAGTAACTACATCCGTTATACCTGAGACAATCTATTTTTACCGCCCACGGAAGAAAGGCTTGGCCAACGGCCCACCCCTGAAACACTAATCTCAACACGATTAGATTGCTTTCGACTTATAGTTGTACTACATAAATATATACGTACAGGTAGGTAAAAAAAGGTATCGATTTAAAACGTGAATAAAATCCCAACGTGTTGACCGTTTTTCTAAAACTTTTTTTTTCTCTCGAAATTAGGAGAACGAATCTTTCGTTTCGCGTATGAAAACGTGGAAAATCTTTATTCGTCGTTGATATACTGAACCGTTCTTGAGAAACAGCTTTTGAAAAAGTCGCTGTGGGAGTGAGAAAAAAATTAATACAAAAAGAATGTTCGCCTCAATTTTGATCTTAAATTAAGATTCAAGGAAGAAATTTATTTTCGTTCAATCGAATACACAAAAAGAAAAAATCAAGTTTTCGGAAGTAGATCAACGCGGTCAAATTTCCTGCACGTTTCAAATCGATCCCGTTTCTTTTTTTTTTGGTTCACCCCGTATATATATGTATACCTAAGGACGGAAGGAGTAGGAGTGGAACAAAGGAAAAATAATCAACCAACAGGCAGCGAGGTGAGAAAGGGAACTTTGTTCGATTTTTTTTTTTTTACTATTCCGACGCCACATAATCAGGCGTGAAAACATCTGACGAAGAGAAGCCCAACCGACTTTGTCGCATGAACGAAGGAAATATTGATGATAAAATTTTTCTCTTCTCATTTTGTAATTTTTATCTTTTCGTTTTCTAATCTTATAAAAATGCGGTACGCTTAATTTACTTGTGCAGTAATTTTTCACCTTTTTCAACCAATCGCTTCAAAAAGATAATGATTGATTTTTCTTTCTAAATTGTGTTTGTGGTGAAACAATCAGGAGCTTGAAGTTCGCAACCTTCAACGTTACGAAACATTGAAACGAAAAAAAAGTGCCGTTTTGGCTGCGATCATAAAATTAAGATCCTTTGTTTTGACTGGTGCAACACGATTTGTATATGTTTTACTGTATTTTTAACAGTCTCCAAAGTCTCGAAATAGAAAGTGTGTTTAAAACCGTTCGCTACACGTTACAATTACAAAATTCAATCATACACGTAAACGTTTCTGCATTGTATTCAAAATAACGTACCATATAATTGATCGACCTTGCTGAAAATGTTTTGCGAAGTAACGAACCAGTGTTAAATTCTTTAAAAATCATTCTTTGGCAATTCCGGTTACATACATAATCGTACCGGAAATTATTTCAAGTGACGATTCAATTCTTGATTAGAATGGAAATCCCTGCCGAAATCGAATCAGGTTTCCTCCGCGCAAACTCATCGATCGAATGGTTAATATTTCCGAAACGTACAGTATAAAAGGAGAATAAACAAAAGAAAAAATTCTTTATTTTACTTTGTGAAAATAAAAATGGGCGAGAAGAAAATAACTAAATGATACTGTACGAGTGACATGTTCGCGCAGATTGGTCGTGTCCTCGACGTTTCTGTTACGTAGTGTTACACAATTAACTACACTTGAAACAAGCCAGCTAAATTATTTAGTCAGAATTAGTCATCACGTTCAGTAGCACGCGTTTTTATTTTACTAAACGCGATAATATAACGTAAAATAAAATAAATTCTGGTTAACTGGTCTAACTGTTTGGCGAGGGAACGTCTTTGGTCTTTCCAAGTCTAAACCTAAGCGAAACCTGCACGAAACTATTAAGAAGACGGCTAAATTTGTTAAACGCACCGAGTCGTTGTCCTAGTTCGTGATAAGCGATGCGACTGAAACCGGATATAAATTAAGAACGACGTCGGAAACAGGTTCGTCCTTGTTTAATTATCCCTTTCATTTCACGACTTGAACAAAATTCTGAGACAAAATTTAACGATTCAGAAATAGACTCCAATCTTAGTTTTGGCAAAAAACGATCGAGGATGTGGGAGAAATTCTTGAAGCAAAAAAAGTAAAACAATACGCAATACGTTTTTTCAATCATTCTTCATTTTACTTGTACAAAAAACCCCGATTCAAACACGCCGTCTTTAAAATTGTACGTTAAAGTCGGTGACGGGGTCAACTGGACCCCGTGCCAGCCGGCTGAGGTTAAAGTAAAGATATCAAACTTTGACGAAATATCAAAGTTTCGAATCCGCTCCGAAACCCGACGCTCAAAGTTACGAAATTGCAAAAATGCGAAAATTTGAAAATCTGAAACATCGAAATCCCGAATGATCCAAGATTTTCAGTTTTCTGAATTTCTGGCTCGGTGAAATTTCACCATTTTGATTTTTCGTTGCATTGGATATTTTTTTTCTGATTTTTTACACCCAGAATCAGGCGCTATCGGAACTTTTCAAATTCGGAACTTCAACCCCACCCCAATAGGGATTAAAATTTATTTCAAACGGTACTTGAAAGGAAAAGTTTATACTGAAGAAACGAGATTTTTAGGTTGAAAATGTTCAAAGTGATGGAAAAATTATTGTCATTGAGATGAAATAGGCGTAAAATGTTTATGAAATTTATCCATTTATCAAGAACATCATACGCACAATTTACGTAAAAGCGCGTACCGCTTAATTTAACATTCTTGCCAAATTTAGGAATGACAGGCACCAAGCACACGTCGTAGGCGTGTATACAGTATACTTTATTAAATATTACGCAGGGTATAATTTCGACATTGAATATTACACACAAACACGGAAGTAAAGCGGAATTTATTTAACATTAATGTAACATAATTATTCTCTGATTCATTAAGCTACGTGAATCGAGAAGAAGAAGAATAGAAACTGAAGCCAAAATAAAGTCAATCATATGTTTTGCTTCTACGTGACATTTTTTTCTTCCGCATTCTCTGTAATCTCGTCACTAATCGAACGAATAAAACAAAGGCTGCAATAGAGAAGAAAAGAAAACCCACGAAGCATAACTCATCAAAGTGAACTTTGTTAACAATGCGAGAAAAGTTGTTTCCGGATCGGATTGAATCACCTCGTTTCTCTCCAGTTTCTAATTTCTATGCATACGTACAATTCTACATGCAATTCTGTTAAACACGCGACAAGTAGTCCGTGTCAAACATGTCACATTGTCCAGTATTCAGATCATCGCACTCCGTAGGTTTAGAAATTGCTACTTTAATTCTTTGTCGTGAAAAGAGGTGAGAGGTGACAAACAAAAATGTTGTATACTCGATTCTCGGAGCCCCATTACACATTAAATTACCACGCCAATGTAGAGGTAAGGAGGACTCTACCTCCGTGTATAAAAAGTGTTCGTAAAGTACACTTGGGGACAATGAATATGAGACGGTTTTTTTTTTACACTCGACAGTTAAGTTGGCAACACAGAGAAACCTACAGCGCCACAGTCGGCCGATTACGAAACAAACTCAATCTCAATGAACGTAACACAACCCATGACCGTCGAATCTAACCTTAGGATACGTGTCAATCCAGCAAGTCATTATTCCAAGGTTAAATCCGACGGTCATGGGTTATGTTATGTTCATTGAGATTGAGTTTGTTTCGCACTCGGCCGACTGTGGCGCTGTAGGTTTCTCGGTACTGCCAACATAACTGTCTGGTGTAGAAAACTAGCCGTCTCAGATTCATTGTCCCCAAGTGTACCTAGAGAGAAATAAAGATGGCGTTACTGCAGTTTCTCTTATTGCTTACAAGCGCTGACTGGCGACTTGTTGAACCACCACTTCATGCTTTTTGGCGGACAATTTTTCGGTTGGAAACCCATATGAGATACTCGTTACCTATACCCTCCATATTTGTATTTCACATATTATCTTTTCCATGCAGGTTACCGATAATACCGAATCGGATCACCGTCTCAGTAACCAACTCGACAATAAAAAAAAAAAAAATGTTGCGAGATCTTGCAATCCTCGCAGTATTGGCGATATCGCCAACAATCTCGTGGATCGCAAATAAAGAGTTTCTACTGGAGCAAAAAACAGTTTACGAATTGCTACGGTACATCGATCAGCCGGAGGTTAGCGGCGATGGTTCATACTACGAATTGGGAATGTCTTATGAAATTGAGAAGAACATTGAGAACTATAACGACGAGGTAGGTGTAGAGAAGATGGTAACCAAACTAAAGTGTGCCACCGTAATGCGAAAAAGGCGAAATTGATCCTCCACCTAATTTCAGCACGGATTTCTGTGTATGTACTTTCTGCTTTCATGAATCGTTGGGTAAAGGAATGCGTAAGAAGCTTCCTAGCTCGTTATAAGAAAGGGATGCAGCCGCGGGGCAAAGTCTTCTCACCTTTTTACAGCGAGCTACTCGGGGAAGCAATCGACCTCTTCAGGGTTTTCTTGAATGCGAAGGACTTCGAAACGCTCAACAAGACCGCGGCTTGGGCCCGAATCCACATGAACGAGGGAATGTTCGCCTACTCTTTTAGCATCGCGGTTATTCATCATAAAGCAACAAGGTTCATCCGCGTTCCGGCCTTACATGAGATCCAACCACATCTATTTTTCAGCGAAACGGTCATCAAGAGGGCGCAGGAGATCATGTGGCGTAACGGTTAGCCAATTCAAGTTCGTTATTAAACTGACGTTATCGGAACTTAATTCCAAGGGCTGTAATAGTTTCATTTTTCACCGAATTGCAAGGTACATACTTCCATTGATGAAGAGTATAAGTTTGACTTTCCCTGATTTCCAAGTGATCCCTAAACTCTGGACTTCTCACTGATTTCCAAGCGTTCCCAAGATTTTCGATAGTTGTTCAACTTCTCACTGATTTCCAAGTAATTTGCAATACTAACAGGTGGCTCGAATTCCACCGTTGTCAAGGATTTCCTCGAACGTTCGATTGATTTCAAATCACTAATTTATACGGCGACCTGATTGCAAGCAAGTTCATGAGGTCCACATTGCATGCAGTTTCAAGTGAATTCGAATGATTACGTTTCAATCAACACGAATCGTTTTTCGGTTTCTTTCAGATATCAGCAGCAGTCATATATCCCCCAAAGGTTACTCAGTGATTCCGGCGACTTACGGAATCCGGCGCAACACCAAGAACTACAACTTCGACGAAGAAGAGCAGCGACTCAATTACTTCAGGAATGACGTGTCGCTGGCCGAAGCGATGCACTACGCTCACCTGCTGCGACCATTCTGGTTGGGCAGTCTAGAGATCAGCGACGATGTTTTAGCTGCCTGGCCGCCTCGCGGCGAGACTTTTCTGTGGTGGCAAATGCACACTTTGGCACTTTACAACATGGAACGCCTTTCCAACAACCTCGAGGCTATAAAAGAATTCGATTGGAACTATCCGCTTCCCTATGGACATTATCCCAACGCCAGCTATCCCAATGGATGTCAGTTTCCCAGTCGCAAAAAGAGATCGCGGATTCCAAACCACCTTTTCCCACTGCTACAGGTGAGCGTGAAACAGCTACAGTTTAAAAAAATTTCCGATAGAACGAAATGATGGAATTATGTTTGAACATACGTGGTTGAAAGAAGCTTCATTCTTTTCCTCACTTGTTATACTTGCAGCAAATTAGATGGACTAGACTATCCGTGACAATTCGTAACCAAGAAAATGAACGAGGTTGAAGTTACTAACGTTAATGTCACCAGAGCAATAAAACAAAAATTATTGTATTACAAATGTAGAATGACTTCGAAGGTGTCGAGTTAACAAAATATGAGTTACTTTTGCTTACTTTGCACAGTTTACCGCATTCCAGAGAGAATCTTAAAGCTACGTTGTTACATTGACGTTACGAACTTGAACATCGTAAGTGAACTGAGGTTCAGATTTACCGTAACTCGTTCACTGGTTCATGAATTGTAAGTAATTTATGACATTTGATTAACAGAATGAACGAACAACAGACGATCATTATTCACTCACTCACTTCCTCAGTTCCAAGTTGTTAGAAAATCACATCCCGATGTAAATTATTGGAATGTCCAAGCACCGCATGGCGACAAATAAATATACTGCCGAAACAAAAATTTCTCTTTTCATTATTTGGATAGAAAGTTCGCGACCTTGAGTCACGATTATCTTCAGCATTGG